>NC_056727.1:1205531750-1205534250 GCF_019279795.1 Protopterus annectens
CAACCCATCTCGTGACATAGGGGTTTATGTTCAGGCTGCTGAACTTGTCTATAATACCCGAGTGGGGAATGATGTCGAAGGCCTTTGCAAGGTCTAGGTAGGCTGTGTGGACCACCTTTCCTTCGTCTATAGCCTTGGTAACTGTCTCAAAGAAGTCCACCAGGTTTAGGAGGCATGATCTGCCCTTAACAAAGCTGAACTGGGTAGGGGCCAGTGTTTGGAGGTTTCCAATGTCTCTGTTAATGAGATCCATGATGATGAGATGATGATGAGATCTATAGCTTTGCAGGCCAAGCTAGTCAGGCTTATAGGGCGATAGTTCCCAGGGTCCATTGTGGCTCCACCTTTGCGGAGTGGAATAAGTGTTGCTATGAGCCACTCTGTGGGCATGTAGCCTGTGGAGAGGCTGAGTTTAAACAGTGCATTTAGGTGAGCGGTTAGTTCATCTTTGAGCTCATGTAGGATGCAGCCTGGGACACCGTCCAGTCCCATTGATGCTGTGTTTTTGGCTGGAGAGGGCTGTTTTAACCTAAGTGTCTGTGATTTCAGGGGCACTACATTCTTCTGGTATAGTTATGGACCCTTTTGGGGGTGAGAGAGGGGTGAAGTTTGCACTGAACCTGTCTGCCAAGATGTTGGCTATATTGGTCGGTTCAGTGTATTTTGTGCCATTCTGCAGTAACTCCGAGCAGATCTGAGAATTGCCACTTCTTGACTTAGCTAAAGAATGCCTTGTGGTTATCTTTGGAGTCCATGGCAATTTTTCTTTCGAAGCTAGCCTTGATAATTTTATGAGGGAACGTAATTTCTTGCTGATACTGATCAGGGATGTCTTCCCTTCTTGGAATTTTACTCTTTTCTGTACTAGTTTCCTCCTTCTATTGTATAGCTTGTTTAAGCCAGGGGTCCACCAGACTGGTTTCCTTTTCTTGGAGGAGTGAGTCTTGGTTTTGTTTGGGATAGCACAATCCATGCATTCTTGTAGGTGCCCGTAGAGCGCATTAGTAAAGGATTTTGCAGCTTTTACAGCGTTATCCTTTAGCATGGGGGCTTTGAAACTTCCCAAGTCTGTCTTAAGTAACGTGAAGTTTGCTTTTGAAAAGTTTTTCACGGTGGTTTCTTTGACTGGGGTGGTGGCGGAATGTGGATATCCAGAGTGATTAGTTTATGGTCAGATCTAACCAGCAAGGGGTGGACCTCCGGTGTGAAACACCGGTCGCCCATGTTGGTGATGACCAGGTCCAATATGTTGTCACCTCTGGTGGGGGTGTTGACCAGTTGATCCAGGGCATTTGAGTTTATAAATTCTAGGAAATGTTGGGTAAGGGAGTTTGTACTTGAGAGGTTCTCCCAGTTAATGTTTGGGTAATTGAAATCACCCAATATCAGGGTGTTTGGTAGGCCCTTTATGTTTCCCAGTGTTTCCAAGAATGCGGAGTGGGGGTCCTGGGACATGGTGGGTAATCTGTAGCAAACTATAATTTGAATAGCAGTTTTGCCCATTGTTAGTTGTACGTGGATGATCTCTGAAGCATCGTGCTGTGCCACTAACCTGGAGGTGCAAGTATCCTTGATAAATACGGATACTCCCCCGCCTTTTATATTTCGGTCCGGGTTTTGTGGCCAAAATGTATGGTATGAGTTGTAGCCTGGTAGTGCTGGGGTGCTCTCTGGAGCCTTAAACCAGGTTTCTGTTACTGCACATATATCGATTTTCTCCATACTGAGGAGTGCCTCGAGTGCGTGCATTTTGAGGTTTAGACTTCTGGCATTGAGTAGCATTACCCTCAGTTTTTTGTTAATTGTGCTATTTACGGCGGTGGGTTTGTCTTTTGAGCCTTGCCTAAAAAAGGCACTATGGGGGTGGCAAGAGCCCTGGCCAGTATTCGAAAGCCTAAGGGTGACAGGTGCAAGACATCTCTAGCGAAGCAGCGTGGCTTGTCGAGCATGTCATCCCAGGCTGATACACACTGGATCCCCTTTGAATAACACCAGAAGCTTAGCCAATTGTTGAAATTGATATTTTTTTTGTCTATACCATGGTATCATTCTTGGTGAGGGCAGGATGCTACTCAGGGTCAGGGTCATACCGGCCTGGGCTACATTATCAGAGAGCTCCTCCATGTCTCTTTTCATGTAGTTCAGGGAGGTACGGCTCAGGTCATTCACACCAACATGGACAATGACAGAGTCATATTTGCACTTGTTCTGGAGTGACCCGAGTGCTTGTGTTATGTGGCGGATCCTGGCACCTGACAGGCAGCTAACAGTAAGCTTTCTCCTTGTTCAGACTAGTGTGCCTGACTATAGAGTCACCTATTACTAGTGTGTTGGGTATGTTATTTTGACTTAAGGGCTGTAAGTGTGTGGCACACTGGTTTTGTTTAGTATGTGTTTCATGGTTTGTGTTGGGGGGTGGAGGTTGCTTGGATGTCTGCTTTAGAGGGGTCTGTTGCTTCTGTAGATTTTTATTTAGAGCCTCCGAGTATGTTTTCTTGTA
>NC_056727.1:1205539250-1205579761 GCF_019279795.1 Protopterus annectens
TGGGTAGATTCCCAAAGCTATGGTTGGGAGGAGGAATTTAGATGGCATTAGGGCCAGGCCCTACAAGACTGCAGTGGCAAAGCCATCTCTGGATTTAGAGAAAATTGGCATATGATAATGCTTGGTGAAAGTATGTACAGAACTCCAGGTAGCAGCTTCAAGGATGTCCCTGGTAGAGACGCCTCTGAGAAAGGCTGTAGAGGTAGATGCAGCCCTGGTGGAGTGAGGTCTGATCCCCTGGGGGATAGGTTTTCCATGGTGTTTATAGCAGAAATTAATGCAATGGCTTATCCATTTAAAAAATGGTTTGCTTTGAAATAGCCTTCCCCACTGCCCCTACAGCAAATGCCACCAGCAGTTGTTCAGATTTCCTTTGAGGTTTAGTCCTGTCCAAGTAGAATCTAAGTTGCCTGTGCACATCTAAGGAATGCAGTATCCGTTCCC
Organism: Protopterus annectens; assembly: GCF_019279795.1. NCBI lineage: Eukaryota > Metazoa > Chordata > Ceratodontiformes > Protopteridae > Protopterus > Protopterus annectens. The sequence continues at coordinate 1,205,539,695 of NC_056727.1, forward strand.
CTTTATTCTGTGGATTGGGAAAGAAGGTTGGCAAATGAATGGACTAATTAAGAGCCACACTAGATTCCACCTTGGGCATGAAGGATAGACTGGTTCTGAGGGACACCCTGTCCGCATGAAAGATGATGAAAGGCTCCACTGCCATAAGGGCGTATAATTCAGATACCCTTCTAGCTGAAGTGATTGCTAAAAGGAAAGCTGTTTTCCAAGAAAGAAATTTTAAGTCTGCAGTAGCAGCTGGCTCGAAAGGAGGTAGAGTGAGTTTCTCCAAGACAAAGTTAAGGTCCCAGGCTGGGGATGGAGCTCTCCTGGGTGGTCTCAAACTTTTGGCCCCTCTGAGGAACTGCTTGAGCAGTGGATGAGAGAAGAGGGGAGGTTCTGTGTTATAATGAGCTGAAATGGCTGAGACGTGGATTTTAATGGAGGAAAAAGAAAGAGCCTTGCGAAGCATCTTAGTTAAGTATTGTAAAATCTGAGGTAAATTGGGCGCTGCTGTGCTCATCCCTTGAGATTGGTTCCAGGCACAGAATCTTTTCCATTTTTCAGCATAAGATTTTCTGGTACTAGGCCTCCTTGTCTCTAAAATTATATCCATCACAGGTTTGCTGAGGGATGGTAAAGGAGAGATTAAGTAATTAGCCAGGCTGCAAGGTTCAGTGTTAGAAGCTGAGGGTGCAGAATCTGGTTCTCCTGCTGAGACAGCAGGGAAGGATTCTGAGACAGGTGCCATGGAGACAACCATGACACACTGCGCGGGAGGGGGTACCAGTGTTGCTGTGGCCAGTCTGGAGCAATCAAAATCATCCTTGGTTTGTCCTGTTTGATTTTAGTAGTACTTTGGAGAGCAGAGGCAGAGGGGGAAGGCATAGACTGATAGGTTTTTCCAGCCAAGGACAGAGTATCCACTTTCCAGGCTTGTTTGTGGGGAGTCCTTGTGCAAAATTTGTCCAATTGGTAGTTCTGGGGAGAGGCAAACAGGTCTATATCTGGGCTCCCCCATTTGCTTGTCAACATGTTGAAAATCCTTGGTTCCAGTTTCCACTCGTGTGGGTCCATGAGGTTTTTGCTTAGTCCGTCTGTCAGTGTATTTAATTTCCCTGGCAGGAATTGAGCTTGTAGGTGCACTTGGTAGCTCAAGGCTTTGTTCCACAATGCCACGGCTAGTCTGCAGAGGGGGTAAGAATGTGTACCCCCCCTACTTGTTTATGTACCACATATCAGTGTTGGTGTCCGTCTTTACCATTAGTTGTCTTGGAAGAATGTGGTCCTTGAAGGCTGTTAGAGCATGCTGTACTGCTAACATTTCTTTTTGATTGATATGCAGGTGTATTTGACTTGGGTTCCATTTGCCCTGAATGCACTTCCCTGCCAGGTGAGCTCCCCATGCATAGTCTGATGCGTCTGTTGTTACGGTTTGGGTGGCAGGGGGTGGTGTGAAATGTAGTCCCTTGTTTTGGTGGCAGGCCTCTGCCCACCAAAGGAACTCTAGGTGTAGGTAAGGTATGATAGGACAAAAACGCCACCAACACAAGGTCGCTGAGAACACACCAGGAATCTGAATCTGAATCTGAACAGCTGAATTGAAGGACATAAAGGGGGATTTGCTACACTGGCTTTTCTACATGTTTCAGCAGTATTGTGTACCTGATTGCCATCACCCAGAGTCACATTAAAATTCAATTTCCTGGTAAACAGCATTAAGTCAAGCAATGTTTTTTCTAAATTAAATTTCCTCAAAGGCACAAAATTAAGGCCCTTCTGAAAGAGGTTGGCCCATTCTTTAGTAACCAGGGTACTACTCAAACTGTAAATTTTTAAGTCATGATGGTCATTTTCAATGATTTCCACTTCGCCATTCACACTATCAGGTGACAAGCTGGTATTCAGTGCCAGTTCTCCCGTCTCCCCCTCCCTCTCCCACCCCCTTGTTGGTACTGTGGAGGATGAGAATGTTGTTCGCCCTGGAATATTATGTTCGAAGGCCTCCTGAACTGGCGATTTTGCTGCCGAATTCTCTCTAACCTTCTCAGGGGTGGGCCTAAAGGGATGGGACCGGGGTTATTGTCACCTTGATACTACCTTGATACTCTGATTCAACCATACCCTTGTCAATAAAAACATCATTATTGTTGTTAGAGTTAGTGGTACCATAGTTAACATGACCATTTACACTTAAGGGATAAGCTACACCACTTTCATAATCTTTAGCATCCCTTAACAATTTCTTATTCTTCTTTTCTTTAATTTTGTCCATAACCTTGTCAATATTAACAAAAATAGTATTGTATTCATTGAGCTTGTTAGAAAAATTAACATAATTCTTAATACTAGCATCTAATTTGTTCACAACATCTTGTAAAACAAGAAATTTTTTCTCATTGTCATTAACCAGCAATTGTAACAGTTCACATCCCTGGCGATTGAATAAAACAACCAGATCTTTATGTAAATCACTGTTGAAAGTTAAGCCATTAGGAAAACACCAATGTCTAAGTCCTTTAGGCACTTGTTCGCACCTAAGACATTCTCTCAAGTATTGGTTTTCAATTTGAATCTTTTTCAACTGGAGACATTCTTTTTCAAGGTTTTTAAACATAAAGTCAACAGTACCTTGGGTATTCTGATGGTTGCCATTATGAACAAAGCTCATATTGTCCCTGTTAATCCATTCTAATAAATTCGACATTTAGATGGCATCACTGAACAAACAAGGGTTCTGCTCCTTCTGGGTCCTCCGTTGCTGTAACCCTGAAGAAATGGAAGTACCTGGTTGTGCAACAGCAAACGCTCCCAATGTACTGGCATTTTCTCGTTGGTTAGGGCTTCCTTGCCCTAATGGAATAGTAAAAAGGGAGTCTTGGGAACCAATAATCGGGGCTGGTTTCGATGGAACAACTTTGTTGACCAAATGGTCAATTTTCTGACCTAGGCCTGATATGAGAGTGTTGAAAGAACCGATAAGTTCAGTCAATTTATTGATGGCTGCAGTGAGTTCAGCATGCTTGTCCCTGGTACCACCTCCACTCTGCGTGGAAGAATCCATACTAAATACCCAACCAAGTAACACAAACTGAGAAATCACAAAGCAGGCTGGTGTTACAAGAAACAAGGATAAAATTTATTCTTACGAGCTTTCGTCACAGATTACAGTTGACTTCTTCAGAAAAAACAGAGTGCCTCCACCCCACTCCTTAAATACTCATTACAAACACATTCCAAACCAATCTGTAAAAAAACACCATATGCATTTAAAAGTACAGACTCCCTATTTGTTCCACAACAATTATACATGCAAGATAAAAACAAACTTAACTATAAAACATGATTCAACATGTACTTTAAACTTAGTATTTTGACAAAAATCATAAAGTGAACAATTGAATAAAAAATCAACAATTAGAGGAAAAAATCAACACTTAGATAAAAAAATTAGATAAAAAATCAGCTTTTAACCTCAAAAAGTTTGTTATTGAAACCCCGGTCCCATCCCTTTAGGCCCACCCCTGAGAAGGTCAGAGAGAATTCAGCAGCAAAATCGCCAGTTCAGGAGGCCTTCGAACGTAATATACCAGGGCGAACAACATTCTCATCCCCCACAGTACCAACAAGGGAGGGGGAGACGGGAGAACTGGCACTGAATACCAGCTTGTCACCTGATAGTATGAATGGTGAAGTGGAAATCATTGAAAATGACCATCATGACTTAAAAATTTACAGTTTGAGTAGTACCCTGGTTACTAAAGAATGGGCCAACCTCTTTCAGAAGGGCCTTAATTTTGTGCCTTTGAGGAAATTTAATTTAGAAAAAACATTGCTTGACTTAATGCTGTTTACCAGGAAATTGAATTTTAATGTGACTCTGGGTGACAGCAATCAGGTACACAATACTGCTGAAACATGTAGAAAAGCCAGTGTAGCAAATCCCCCTTTATGTCCTTCAATTCAGCTGTTTCAAAGTATATGCTCGAATGACATCAGAGACCACGCTAGGAAAAAATCTTGCACCATACCACATAACCTTACTCAGAAGGAAACCTCCTTACTTAATAGTATATCAAACAACAAAACCATCCGGGTCATGAAACCTGACAAGGGAGGAGGATTAGTGGTTATGGACCAAGAGAAATACTCTGACAGTATGTCAAGTCACTTATTGGGGGAAGGGTACCAGCAGGCTTCCCGGAATGAACTCAATATTGCATACAGTCATATTGATATGGTCCTCCTGGATTTACTTTTGAACAACGAAATTTCAGAAGTAGAATTCAACTACTGTACGCAAAAGCACCAGAGGATTCCCACTATTTTCGGGATCCCCAAGATCCACAAGAATATCTCGCACCCACCCTTAATACCAATTGTGGACGCAAAATGATCTAAGACTCTCCCAATAGCTAAATTCTTAGACATACAGTTAAAGAACTGTTTAAGTTCTTTTTCACATATTTTCAGGGACTCCTGGGATTGTCTCAAAAAAATAAAACAGGAATACTTTGGCAATGACATTATTTTTTCCACTATAGACGTGAAGGATTTATTTAATGTAATACCTCACACAGAAGGAGTGGATATGTTTTATGATTTTTCTATGTCAGCATACCAATTTTTCACATACCAAAATTTTGACTCTGAGAACTTTGATGGATCTTGTTTTGGAGAATAGTTTTGTAATCTATGATGGTCAATTGTTCAAACAGAGTACAGGTGTGGCTATGGGTGCAGCCTGTGCCCCAGTTTTTGTGAACATAGTCCTGACTCAGTGGGAACTTTCCATAGTTTTTCCATCTACAGGGATGTCATGGTGTAAGTTTTATGGACGTTACCTTGATGACATCCTGATTTTATGGAAAGGTAACCACGACCAGTTGGATGAATTTTTTTTGTTCCTCAATTCTAGCACTACATTTCTGGAATTCACTGTGGAAACTCATGTCAATTCCATCAGTTACCTGGACATCAGGATTAGTAAGGATTATACCTCTGCACAATTTTATTCTACCATATATCGAAAACCAACCTATTCGAACTCCCTTCTTCATTATGAGAGCGGGCATCCTGTCCATCAGAAACGCTCCCTGGTTAAGGGGCAGGGAGTGAGGTTGGCCCGCATGACTAGCAGGATCAATGATTTTTCTGCAGAAAGGGAAGTTTTATTGAATATGTTGGTACAAAGAGGTCCTGAGCAATTTGTGTTACCTCTTCTTGATGAGGTGACTAGGAAGAGACTTGAGGGACATTTTTATCCCTCACTAGGGATTGACATCTCCAGATTGTGTGCTCCTTTGGAGAGCAGGGATTCATCCTCTGGTCGTTTTCACCGTGGTTTTATATTAACTTACACCCCTCAGTTCCCACTGATTCGGGACATTGTCTACAAGAACTGGTTTATTTTGGCAGGAGACAGAGTGTAGGGGAAGCCCCTGTGATAGTGTACAGAAAGGACACCAGTGTTAAAAATATCTTAGAGAGGAGGAAAGGTGTCAATATGGCGGAGCATTAGGGAGAATGTCCAAATGCAAGCAGTGTACTCACTGCAAGTATATTTTGGAAGGCGACAGTGTTTTTCTTAATGGATATGGATGGGTGAAATTTCAGTACAAGTACAACTGTAGCAGTAAGAATGTCATATATGCTGGTATTTGTCAGACGTGTGCCTGTTTTTATATAGGCAAGACCAAAAATGCCTTTCATACACGTATTTACCAGCATTTATATGACATTAGGAAAAGGAACCTAAAAAATTCACTGGCCAAGCACGTCAATACCCACCCAGGTCACAATTTTAAATTCACAGTTCTTGAACAGCTGACTATGGATGAGAGAGGAGGTCCTATGGATTACTGGCTTGAATACAAAGAACTGTTATGGCAATTAAGGGTTAACGCCAATATTTTTCCAAGGTTGAATGAAATGGTTTCAATAACCAGCTTTGTGAGGTTAAAAGCTGATTTTTTAATCTAATTTTTTATCTAATTGTTGATGTTTTTCCTCTAACTGTTGATTTTTTATTCAATTGTTCACTTTATGATTTTTATCAAAATACTAAGTTTAAAGTACATGTTGAATCATGTTTTATAGTTAGTTTTTACATTGCATGCATAATTGTGGAGCAAATATGGAGTGTGTATCTTTAAATGCCTATGGTGTTTTTTACAAATTGGTTTGGAATGTGTTTGTAATGAGTATTTAAGGAGTGGGGTGGAGGCACTCTTTTTTCTGAAGAAGTCAACTGTAATCTGTGACGAAAGTGTTTAAGAATAAATTTTATCCTCGTTTCTTGTAACACCAGCCTGCTTTGTAATTTCAGTATTGGCACTTTCACTTCAGACCTCCTCAGCTTAGACAATGAAAAACTCTTGGCCTCAGATCCTCACTAATATGGTTTTATCAACAGCAAATACTACCTCCTTAATTTTGTTAAATTCTTTGAAAAGGTTGCTGAAGCAACAGATAGTGGGTGGTTATGTAGTTCGTACAGCTTACCTTAATTTGACCAAAGCTTTCAAAACCATTTCCCATGCAGTTACTATTAACAGGCTCATAGACTTTAGCATAAATCCAGTTTGTAAATTTGACAGCAAACTAACAGAACCAATGTAGTTAAAGTAGCAGGAACAACTTCTGAAAGTAAAACTGTTACCAGTAGTACCCCACTATAACGGTTATATAAGCAAACATTCTGAAGTTACAATTTAAACTGATCTATGATTTTTTTTTTGAAGACAGATTAGATTTTGTTAAGATATTAATGGTCCAAGATTTTGTTAAGATAATTATAGTCCAAGCTATTACATATTATTCACACTATGTCTTTAGCTCCAATTTACTGTAATAACTTACTGGATTGCCATAATGGATGTTCATTTTGCTTTATACAAGAAACATGCATTTAAACTAAAGATCAACTTCTACATCTCAAAATGATTCCAAATTAACTGCTTTCAATACACTATATATTTATCAACAGATTAAAGATGTTTCAACAGCACATTAAAACATTTAAAATTATATTTATTACCTCTCTTGAACCCGCGGTGGTGGTGCTGCGGTAGCGTTGTCGCCTCACAGTAAGATGCTGTCCGGTTCGATTCTCAGCTAGAGCGTCTTCTGCGTGGAGACATCCGTGAATGGGCATACCTTCGTTGAAGGTTGTGCGTCAGGCCTGGCAAGCCGGTACGTAAAAATCAACTGCCAATCATTAGCGGACCGGAGTTCTGCTGTGGCGACCCCTAACCGGGAAAAGCCAAAAGACACAAACAAACAAACCTCTCTTGAATCTAAAGTACTGGATATTATTCATATTTATTAGCAAGGCCTGTTCTCCTAAAATTATGAAAAGGAGTAAGAAGGGTTTGCCCTTTTGGTGTAATCATCTTCAGAGTTCAGCTGTACTATCACTAGAATATATCATAACAAAATTGAATTTAGATTAAAGATTACTCAGCTGTACAAAATATAACAAACATATACACCCAAAATGGCAAAATATCCAAATTCTGATTTTTTTTTTCATTCAAGCAAGAGTTTTTCATGTTTTAAAAATCTCATAAGACCTTGTTAACATGTAAAATGACTGTTCAGAAATCTTACTGGGGTTTATGATTATACCTTTACCAAACTTAAATGAAAAACAGAAAACTTTTCTGAAAAAAACTACTCAATTTTGCACTTTTATGTGGAAATGTATTCAATGTGTATTTATGACCCTCACGGTACTGAAGGTGTTTTAAAGGAGAGTAAAACATTCTGGAGATGCGATATGGATTTTAAGGCTGACTGTCCAACACATTTACAACTGTGAATTAATAAAAACAAAACATTTGGTTAAACATTCAGTCATCTGGACATTCATGTTGGTCAAACAATTCTCAATTAACAAAACAAATGCTTCTATTTAATACGCCCATACCCCCATTTATTAAAAATAAGTAATCCTATACAGCATTTTGTCAGTTGTAAGAAGATAAAACAATGACAAACAGGAAAAAGCTTTCCATAGTTTATCAAAAAGAAATAAGCACAATTACAGAGAAATACATAGGTGTCATGAATTACAAACACTGGCACCATTTTAAGATTAGTTAAACTTATATACCACATGACTTTTTTAAACTTTGATGTTATCAGAATTTAGACAATACCTGCAAGTTGGAATATGCACGGCAAAACAACACTTTAACAAAAAATAGCAAAAATATATAAAACGTGAGCACTTTCACAGAGTCCTCTCCGCTTCCTCAGACATACTACAGTAACTGCTGCTCTTGTTTAAATAATGATACATCTGTGTCAAATTCAATCAGTTGACAGTATCTTGAAATAAGAAAATTCCTTACTATAATGACAGATTTGTCTGGACATTGTTCACTTTCCTATACTAACTAGGAGTAGCACCAGCAAAAAAAGTTGTCTTTGCTCTGATACAAACTCCCTGGGTACAACTCCTCCCTGAGCAACTGTTCAAACTAAACTACTGCTATCCAGTCCCCACCACGACAGGGGAAGTTGGCCATGAGCACAGAGGATTAACCACAACAATGTTAATTCAGAATCTGACATAGTCTGGTTCATCCACCTCTACTGCTAAAAAAGAGTTACTACCCACCAATCTGGGCAACTTCAAGAATGCCTTGGACTATGACGGCCCCGAATACTACACAAGATCTGGAGATTACATCAAGTTTGTGATACTTCACAAAGGTGCCCAAATAACATTGATAGGCACATTATGGGGGGGGAAGTTTGAGAGGTATGCTTTATATTCGCCTACTACAAGTTTATCTTTCTGACAAACACAGGTTCATAGATTCATAAGTGTTTTCTAGGCTAACGCCCACAAAGACCTTTTTAAGACTAGTCATGCATCCCAAATTTCTGACAAGTTCTGGTACGCTTGATAATTGTAAGCAGGGGCCTGGGAAATTAACCATTTACAAGCTGCCTGTGTCCATTAGAGACATAGGTGCCAAACCAGGGATGACTTTCCTGTTCCCAATTCAATTCTCCAAGTTACACTTGAATTGGGTTACGGAGGAACTCTGCTTCACATGGATGTGCAGCCCGTTACAGAGAAGGGGTAGTCTCTGGGATACATATCAGTCTCTCCAACATTTATACCACAGGCAAGGTTTTAAGTCTTTAGAAAGTACAATTGTGTACACTTACCATAAATGTAGTTGTTAGAGTGTATTCACTGTTGCAGTCATTACATTTGGGTTATCCTGCTGGCAGGTTTCCCTCAGTCGGCCTGAATTCCAAAGTCTTGGGTCCTGCATCAGTTGCTGTCACCTCTTCCCTGATGTCAGGTCGTCAGGGGTATAAAAGATGCAGCAGACGCCATTTTATTTAGTTTTTCTTGCCCCAGATGTCAGGTGCCCCCAAAAGGGTAAGTTAAAATTAGGTAAGTAAAACATACATGCACCAAAATAATTTTTACCTCTATAAGCAAATACACCATCTAGGTTGTATAGATTAGAGAAGTAAAGATAAGTTCCAGCAAAAATAAGGGGGATGGCGGGTGGGTAACCTGGACTGCAACAGTGAATACACTCGAACATCTACATTTATGGTAAGTGTACACAAAGTACAGTTTTGTACCTACCATAAATGTAGATGTCCGATAGATATGCAACTGCAGTCTTGACATATGGGTTGTCCTGCCTCAGGCAGCCCTTCGGTCGGCCGGATTCCAAAGTCTGGGTCCGGCGTCGGCTGATGTCACCTCCTCCCCGACGTCAGAGCGGCTGGGTAAAGGCATCAGCCGACGCCATCTTCTTCAGTGTTTCTTGCCCCAGATGCCAGGTGCCCTCCAATGAAGGCTAAATTTTGTGAATGGATAAACAAAAAATCCAGACATGCACAACAGTAATAAACAGATACACCATAACAGATTCCCCAGCTTATAGGAAAGGGGGGAAATGGACCCAAGGGAAAAAGCAGAGGGGTAGGAGGGAGGGAAAACCTGACTGCAGTTGCATATCTATCGGACATCTACATTTATGGTAGGTACAAAACTGTACTATGTCCTTCAAGAATGCAACTGCAGTCCTGACATATGGGTTGAATACCATAGCCAAGCTGGGGGTGGTAGGACTAAGTAAGAGATGGTGAAGCTAGAAGGCCCTGCAGGACTGCCGAAGCAAAGCCTGCTCTGGATCTGGAGTATAATGGCAGGTTGTAGTGTTTGGTAAATGTATGCACGGAGCTCCATGTAGCAGCTTCTAGAATATCTTTGATAGCCACTCCTCTTAGAAAGGCTGTGGATGTGGCCATAGCTCTGGTGGAGTGTGGTCTAATATTAGCTGGCACACTTTTTCCATGGAAAGAGTAACAGAATCTGATGCAGTGCCCAATCCATTTTGAGATGGTTTGTTTGGTGACTGCCTTTCCTTGTGTCCCAGCAGCATAGGCTACAAACAGTTGGTCTGACTTCCTGGTAGACTTTGTTCTGTCCAAGTAGTAGCGTAGTTGTCTGTGAATGTCTAAAGTATGCAACAGCTTTTCCCCTTTGTTTTGAGGGTTAAGATAGAAAGTAGGCAGGTGAATTGCTTGGTTTAGAGACACTCTGGATATCACCTTAGGCATGAAGGAAGGATTGGTCCTGAGAGAGACTCTGTCCTGATGAAAGATGAGAAAAGGAAGAACTGCCATGAGGGCCTGTATCTCCGAGACTCTTCTTGCTGAGGTGACTGTTTTCCAAGAGAGAAATTGCATTTCTGAAGATGCTGCTGGTTCAAAAGGAGGAAGAATTAATTTTTCCAAGACGTAATTGAGGTCCCATGCAGGAATTGGTTGTTTCCTTGGAGGTTTGATATTCTTTATACCCCTTAGAAACTGTCTTAGCAAGGGATGCGAAAACACAGGTGGATCACAGTTGTAATGTGCTGAGATAGCTGAAGCGTGGATTTTGATGGAAGAGTATGAGAGGCCACTGTGAAACATTTCTGCCAAGTATTCTAATATCAGAGGTATGTTCATCAGTGATGCATCCTGGCCCTTGTTGACATTCCAGATGATGAATCTCTTCCATTTGGCCGAATAGGTTTTTCTGGTGGAAGGTCTGCGTGCCTCCAACAAAATTTCCTGAACTTTTTTGGAGAGAGAATCATGGATCCCAGTCATGGAACTCTCCAAGCGGTCAGCTTTAAGGTTTGCAGATTCTGATGAACAGTCTTGTAGTTGTGTTGAGTCAGGAGCTGAGGCCATTGAGGCAAGGGCCATGGTTTGGTGTGAGTTATGCTCAGTAGCAGTGGATACCAGTGTTGCCTTGGCCAGTCTGGAGCTATCAAGATTCCTCTTGGTTGTTCTGCCTTGATCTTCAGTAACACCTTGGTGAGTAAAGGTAGGGGAGGGAATGCATAAATTGTTAGGGCATTCCAGCTGAAGGAAAGAGCATCCGTTTTCCAAGCTAGAGGATGGTGCATCCTTGTGCAAAACCCTTCCAGATGATGATTGAGATGAGATGCAAAGAGGTCTATGTCTGGTCTTCCCCATGCAGTTATTATTTGTGAGAAAATGCGTGGGTGTAGCATCCATTCGTGTGGATCCAAGAAATTTCTGCTCAACCTGTCTGCCAGAACATTGTCCTTGCCCGGAACAAACTGGGATTGCAAGTAGATGTTCAGTTTCAGGGACTTTTCCAAAAGAGTCATTGTTAGTCTGCAGAGGGGGTAGGAGTGAGTGCCCCCTTGTTTGTTTATGTACCACATGACAGTGGTGTTGTCTGTCCTTATTAGCAGATGACCTTGCTGAAGAGATTTTCCAAAGGCTTCTATTGCATGTATCACTGCCAACATCTTTTTGATTTATGTGCTGATGCATTTCCATGGGAGACCATTGCCCTTGAATGCATCTGCCGTCCATGTACGCCCCCCATCCATGGTCTGAGGCTTCTGTTGTAATAGTTTGACTTGTTGGAGTTTTGTTGAAAGGCATGCCTTCGTTTAAGTGACTTGCTTGAGCCCACCATAAAAATTCCCTTTGCAGGCATGGTATGAGTGGAATTATGTGTTCCAGGTTGTGGCTGTGTTGAGACCACAAGCTTTTGAGGTACCATTGTAGTTTTCTCATGTGCAGTCTTGCCAGAGGGATTAGAAGAATGCAAGATGCCATGAACCCCAGGGCCTGCAGGGCTTTCCTTGCGGTCAGGTGGGTTAGTTTTGCTAGGCTTTAGAAGTAGTCTGTTAAATGTTCTTGTTTCTCCTCTGTGAGGAAGGCCATTTGTAGCTGTGTGTTCAGCTTTGCTCCTAGAAAAATAATCTCTTGGGATGGCAGTAGTCTTGATTTTTGAATGTTGACTGTGTATCCCAAAGCCTGTAGCAATTGAATGACATAATTCAAGTGTTTTATCAAGGTTTGTTTGCTGTCTGCTTGTATGAGGCAGTCGTCCAGGTAAGGGTATATTTGAATCCCTTGGAGTCTGCAATGTGCCACTACTGATGCCAGGCATTTCGTGAATACTCTGGGTGCAGTAGATAAGCCAAACGGCAATGCTGAGAATTGATAGTGCTCTGTTCCTGCAAGAAAGCTGAGGTATCTTCTGCAACTGTGTCTGATAGGGACATGCAGGTATGCCTCCTTGAGGTCCAGAGTAACCAGCCAAGACCCCTTGCCCAGCATGGGAAGAAGTTGCTGTAACGTCAGCATCTTGAATTTTGGCACCATGAGAAAAGTATTTAGAGCGGACAAGTCCAAAATAGGCCTCCATTGCTTTTCTTTTCTTGGAACAAGGAACAGTCTTGAGTAAAATCCCTGGCCTTGTTCCTGAGGAGGAACCTTCTCTATTGCTTTTATTTGTAACAGCTTTGAGACTTCTCTGAGTGCCTCTGCCCTTTGATTTTGTGGCAGATTTGGCATGCCTTGTCCCGTTGGTAAAGTATGGAAGTGGAACTTGTAACCTCTGTCTATTATGTCAAGAATCCAATTGTCCTGTGTTATAATGTGCCAGTTCTTTGAGAAAAGAGATAATTTTCCGCCTAGAGGTGCTTCTCTTTGAGCCTTGGTAGGCGGAGTGAAAGGTAAGTCATTGTGATTGTCCCTGTGGTGCAGGTGAACTACCTGTGCCACTTCTCTGATTTTGATGTTGCCATTGACGGCCCCTGTAGGAGCCTCGGTATTGCCCTCTACCTCGTGCACGTCTGTTCTTTCCCCTTTGAAACTTGTCTGAGTCTGGAAAGGACCAATTCTTTGAAGGCCAATTCCTGCTGAATCTGGGAGGCTGAACCTGGAGGAAATCCTTTACTGTCTGTACTGATTTTGCCTTCTCCTCAATAGATTTCAACACATCCTGAGCATTAGCACCGAAAAGCTTCTGTTTATCCAGAGGTGCGTCCAGGAGCTTTACTTTAACATGATCCGGCAGTGGCTGCTCTTTCAACCAAGCATGTCTACGGATAACAGCCCCTGTCATAGCTGCCCTACATGAAGCCTCCAATGCATCATAACCACACTGAAGAAAATGGTTGCTAACCTGCTGAGTGTTATGAACTAAATCCTGCAATGCCTTTCTATCTACAGGCTCAGGAGAGGCTAGCTTTTTCTGCAAATCATCCAGTAAATAATCCTGGTACTGAAACATATGAAAAAGGCAGTTAAGTGACCTCATGGCAAGGGTGGTAGAGGTATAAACTTTTTTACCCCATCTCTCCAGGGACCTTGCTTCCCTGTCAGCTGGCAGTGGGTTTTTGGCTGAGGAGGTAGCCACTCCTTTGGGGCCCTGTGAAATAGTTTCTAGATCCACAGAGTGGGCCTTAAAGAGATGCTTGTGAGTGTCAGGGACCCTGTAATATCGGTCTGGCTTGACAGGAGCAGGAGGGAGAGAATCAGGGGAAGCACTGGAGTCGGAGAAAACATCATCCAGGACATCAAAAACAGGAGGGATAGCCAAAGGTCTGTGCTGGGGTAACTTGAGGAAGGTACAAAGCCTTTTCCTAGAATCAGAAAATTCCTGACCCTGCCACTTAAAATGTTCCCTCATGGAGTGGAGGACTTCACCGAAAGAAAAATCCTCCGGAGGAGAGGCAGAGGGAATTGATTCCTCAGCATCAGAGTCCTCATAGGCCTGGAAGGATTCTTCTTGGATATCTGAATGTTCTGTATCCCCAGAGGCTTCAGCTGAAGAGAGGCTGTCTGCCTGCTCAGTTCTAGGCCTTTTTAATGCAGGCGGCTGAGAACCTCTGTCTGGGTGGGCCTGAGAACCCCTGATAAGAGAGATTAGATCAGCAGCAAGAGACATGATCTGTTTATCAGACGAAGGGGCCTGAGAGGTAGGTTTAGGATGGGCCTTGGCCTGGCTGGCGGCCTTAGCACGTGCAAAGGCCTTGATGGACATGGAAACAGGAGGCCTAGCTGCCCCACGTGCAGGGGTAACCTTGTCCACAGGAATGGTGTCGGGTAGATCGAGAACTTCGGTTTCTGGAGGAAAATCAACAACCAGCACCGGAGTAGTCTCCAAGACCCAAGAGCGTGTTAACGCGGTGTCGTCGGCCTGGAGCGGTTGAATAATCGCTTCTGTAGGGACCGAAGCACTCGCGGAGGGCTTAGGTGTAGTATCGGTGGAAGACGTGGACAGAGGGTGTCGGTCCCGGTCCTTGCGTTTCTTAGTAGTTTGTGCTGTCGGTTGTTCTGACGGCATGATGTAAGCGAAGGATTCGCCAAAAAAGTCTTCGGCAAATTCTGCCCGGCGCCTGAGAGTGCGCTTATTAAAGCAAGCACAGGCCGAGACGTCGTGGTCTGGGCCCAGGCAAGGGAGGCAGTAAGAATGGAAGTCCTTATGAGGTATTTGTTTACCACAAGACAAACAATTATTAACTTTCTCAATTTGTTCTGACATCGGCTGAGGCAAGAAAAAATGTTCCCCAACGGGGTACTTAGCTTTTAGATGACTTCGGTAACTGAAAACACAGGAGCTGACCGACCGGCACTTGCGAACTGCTTCTGCTTCGGGCACTGCGCGGCAAGAAAGACTGAAGAAGATGGCATCGGATAATGCCTTTATACCCCAGCCGCTCTGACGTCGGGGAGGAGGCGACATCAGCCGACGCCGGACCCAGACTTTGGAATCTGGCCAACCGAAGGGCTGCCTGAGGCAGGACAACCCATATGTCAGGACTGCAGTTGCATTCTTGAAGGACATCTGTACTATGTTCTTTGTGTTTCACTATTGCAGTCATTACATTTGGGTTGAGTCCCAAAGCTATGGTTGGGGGGCTGGAGCTAAACAGCATTAGGAGTGGCTATGAGGCCTGCAGAACTGCAGTGGCAAAGCCTGCCCTGGATTTAGAGTAAATAGGCAGATTGTAATGTTTTGTAAAGGTATGCACTGAACTCCAAGTAGCAGCCTTCAAAATGTCTTTGGTTGGTACTCCCCTGAGAAAGGCTGCAGAAGTGGCTGCAGCTCTGGTTGAATGTGGCATAATGCCCTTAGGCACTGGTTTGTCATGTTGTGAGTAGCAGAAACGAATGCAGTGACCTATCGACTTTGAAATAGTCTGCTTGGAGATGGTCTTTCCTTGTGATGCTGTGGCATATGCCACTAATAATTGCTCCGTCTTTCTGAAAACTTTAGTTTTGTCCAAGTAGAATCTAAGTTGTCTGTGTACGTCCAAAGAATGCAGAATTTTCTCCCCCTTGTTCTGTGGATTTGGATAAAAAGTTGGCAAATGAACTGTTTGGTTAAGGGCTACACTGGATACCACCTTAGGCATAAATGTAGGGTTTGTTCTCAGAGAGACCCTGTCTGGATAGAAAATGATAAAGGGTTCCACAGCCATGAGAGCCTGTAGCTCGGAAACTCGTCTTGCAGAAGTTATTGCTAGGAGCAGAGCTGTTTTCCAAGATAAGAACTTTATGTCCACAGTAGCAGCTGGCTCAAAAGGAGGTAAGGTGAGTTTTTCCAAGACATAATTGAGGTCCCATGCAGGTGTTGGTGTTCTCCTTGGAGGCCTTAAGTTTTTGGCCCCCCTGAGGCACTGCCTTAATAAAGGATGAGAAAAGAGTGGTGGCTCTGTATTGTAATGAGTCAAAATGGCAGAGGCATGGATTTTAATCGATGAAAAAGATAGGCCTTTGTCCAGCATCTCAGTTAAATATTGCAAAATCTGAGGAATATTTGGGACAGCTGTATCAGTTCCTTGAGCTTGGTTCCAAGTGCAAAATCTCTTCCATTTCTCAGCATAGAATTTTCTAGTACTAGGTCTTCTGGCTTCTAAAATGACATCGATCACAGCTTTACTGAGAGGTGTGGTTTGTATGGCTACATTATCCGCCATGCTGCCAGGTTTAGAGTCCTGAGTTGGCTGTGCAGAATCTGATTGTTTTGTTGGGACAGTAGCTGAGGTATTTGAGGTAAGGTCCAGGCTGGGCATTGGGACAAGCGCCTTAGGATCGGATACCAGTACTGGCGCGGCTAGTCTGCGGCAATCAGAATCATTTTTGGTCTCTCCTGCTTGACCTTTAGGAGTACTTTGGGGAGGAGAGGGAGTGGAGGAAAGGCATATACCGATAGGTTTGTCCAGTTGAAAGATAAGGCGTCCACTTTCCAAGCTTGTCTGTGATAAGTCCTTGTGCAGAATCTTCTTAGTTGGTTGTTTTGAGGGGAGGCAAATAGATCTATGTCCGGGCGTCCCCATTCCATTGTTATCTTGCTGAAGGACTTGTGGATCCAGGTGCCACTCATGGGGATCCATGAGGTTTCTGCTCAGTTCGTCTGCCAGAGTATTTTCCTTTCCTGGCAGGAACTGTGCCTGCAGATGAACTTGGTAAGTCAATGCTGTGTCCCATAAAGCCATGGCTAGTCTGCATAGGGGGTAAGAATGAGTTCCCCCCTGCTTGTTTATGTACCACATGACCGTGGTGTTGTCTGTCTTTATCAGTAGTTGCCCCGGATGAAGTAGGTCCTTGAAGGCTGTCAGGGCATTTTGAATAGCTAGCATCTCTTTTTGATTGACATGCAGATGCTTTTGGTTTGTGGTCCAGGTGCCCTGAATGCCTCTTCCTGCCATGTGTGCCCCCCAGGCATAATCTGATGCATCTGTCGTTAGGCTCTGCCTGGCTGGGGGTAGTGTGAATGGCTGTCCCTTGTTTTGGTGACAAGCCTTTGCCCACCATCGAAACTCCAGTTGCAGGCAGGGTATTAGAGTAATCATGGTTTCCAGACACTTTTTAGGTACCATTGAATTTTCCTCATATGCAGTCTTGCATATGGAATTAGTAAGATGCAGGATGCCATGAAGCCCAAAGCCTGCAGAATTTTTCTTGCAGATAACTGGGCCTTTGTTGCCATTTCCTTGAAATAGGTAGTCAGTTGCCTTTTTTGTTTGGAGTGAGATAAGCCATCTGGGCAGTTGTATTTAAGCTTGCACCCAGGAATATTATCTCTTGAGAGGGTACTAGTTTTGATTTCTTTTTGCCGACTGTGTACCCTAGGCATGTTAAAAGTCTTATCACAAAAGTCAGATGCTGCAGTAGAATGTCCTTGTTCTCTGCTTGTATGAGGCAGTCGTCCAAGTAAGGATATATTTGTATTCCTCTTTGTCTGCAGTAAGCAATTACTGGTGCCAGGCAGTTTGTGAAGACCCTGGGCGCAGTAGATAAGACAAAGGACAGTGCAGAGAATTGGTAATGCTTTGAGCCAGCCTTGAATCTGAGGTATCTTCTGCATGATTGTCTGATTGGGACATGCAGGTATGCCTCTTTTAGGTCTAAAGTCACAAGCCAAGCCTTGCTGCCCAGCATGGGCAGAAGCTGCTGCAAGGTCAACATCTTGAATTTTGGTATATCCAGGAAAGTGTTTAGAATAGATAGGTCCAGTACTGTTCTCCATGCTTTGTCCTTTCTGGGTACCAAGAACAGTCTGGAGTAAAATCCTTGTCCCTGCTCTTGCTGTGGCACTTGCTGAATTGCCCTCATGTCCATGAGAGCAGAGACTTGTTTCTGAGCCTCTGCCATTTGATTTTTTGGCAGGTCTGGCCAACCGTTTGCTCTTGGCAGGGTATGGAAATGAAACTTGTAACCTTGTGACACTATGTCTAGAGCCCATTTGTCTTGGGTTATAATGTGCCAATTCTGAGAAAAAAGTGCTAGTTTCCCCCCTAAGGGTGCTGCCAGAAGATAAGTGCTTGGTGCAGGCAGGGGGAAGTCATTGGGACTGTTTCCTGTATGGTTGTGATTTATCTTCTCCACCTTTGGAGGTAGAGGCACTCCACTGCTTAGACCTATAGGAACCTTGCGGCTGTGATCTGCCTCTACGGCGTCTGGATCTGCCCCTTTGAGGTCTGTCTGAGACTGGAAAGGACCAATTCTTTGTAGGCCAATGTCTGCTAAATCTAGGTGGCTGTACCAGTAAGAAATCCTTGACCGTTTGCATAGATTTAGCTTTGTCCTCCATTTTCTTTAACACCTCTTCTGCCTTAACACCAAACAAGGTATCATGCTGTAAAGGAGCATCTAATAATTTTTCTTTAACATGGTCAGGCAGATTTTGTTCCTTTAGCCAAGCATGCCTCCTAATGACAGAACCCATAACAGTGGCCCTGCAGGAGGCCTCCAGAGAATCGAACCCACATTGCAAAGTATGCTTTCCAACTTGTTCAGCTGCATGCAATAAATACTGCATTTCTTTGTTTTCTGCACATTCAGAATTAGCCATCATTTTCTGTTTAAGCAGTGTCATGATATATTGCTGATATTTGAGCATATGAAACTGGCAATTTAAAGCCCTTATAGCCAAAGTAGCAGATGTGTAAATCTTTTTTCCCCATCTATCTAGTGCCCTAGAATCCCTGTCAGAGGGGGTAGGGTTTTTTGCAGTAGAAGCCTTGACCCCTTTCAGACCCTGTGAAATAGTTTCTGGGTCAGCAGTAGGGTTTTTGAAAAGGAATTTATGAGAGTCAGGGACCCTGTAGTATCTGTCCGGCTTAACAGGAGCTGGAGGTAAAGAGAGTCAGGGGTCAGACTAGACTCCGAGAACACATCATCTACAATGTCTAACACAGGTGGACTAGCTAGAGGCCTGTGTTGAGGTAGTAAAAGGAAGTCTTTGAGCATTTTCTTAGATTCTGAAAAATCTTGGCTCTCCCAGTGGAAGTGCTCCCTCATGGTATGCAAGGCTTCCCCAAAAGAGTAGTCCTCTGGAGGAGAAGCTGAAGGAATAGACTCTTCAGCATCAGAATCCTCATAGGGGGGAAGAAAATATTCCTGATCAGAAGAGGAATCAGAAGAAGTGGAAACCTGATCTGAAGATTCATAGTCTGTCTCTTGCCTAAGCCTCTTATCAGGAGGGGGATGGGAACCCCTGATCAAGGTAATTAAGTCTTCGGCCATTTTGAGCATCTGTTTTTTGGGCATGGAGGCCTGTCCTTGTGGCTGGTGAACGTGTTTCTTTGCCTTTAAAGGTGTTTTAGCTTTTGTCTTTGGGTCTGAATACACCCTCAGAAGCCGATGCCTGCTCAGCAGATCTGGGCCCATCTGAGGGAATTATCTCCGAGGCTCCAATACCTTGAGTTTCCTGCAGCCTGGCTAACTCCACGTGGGAGTCGGTAGCGGCCTGCGACTCTAAAGTAGCGGGCGTCAGGGGCTGCGAAAGTGCCTCACTGAGGACCGGCGACTTGCTTAGGAGAAGTTTCGTCGTCGGTTTTGGACCTCGGTTGCCAGTCTTTTTCTTTTCACTTTTTGTGAACTCCGGTAGTCGGATGGCTATCCGACAACATTGTATAATTAAATCTTCGCCCAAAATAGCTTAATGCAAAATCATACCAATGCTTAATATTGCGTTGGTTAAATCTAGCACAAAACCGACAACTAGCAGCATCGTGGTCAGGGCCTAGGCAAGGAATACAATAAGAATGAAAGTCCTTATGAGGTATTTGCTTCCCACAAGAAATACAATTATTAACTTTTTCTGACATCGGTCTGGAGCAAGAAAAAAGTTTCCCCATCGGGGTACTTGGCTTTTAATGAAGACTTCGGATCTGAAACTCGAACACGAAAATCTCAGGACCGGCACTTGCGAACTGCTTCTGCTTTGAGCACTGCGCAGCAAGAAAGACTAAATAAAATGGCGTTGGCTGCATCTTTTATACCCCTGACAACCTGACGTCAGGGAAGAGGCGACAGCAACCGACGCGGGACCCAAGACTTTGGAAATCAGGCCAACTGAGGGCAACCTGCCAGCAGGATAACTCAAATGTAATGACTGCAACAGTGAAACACGAAGAACATCAGGTAATTCTGGTGCCATTTGTTTTGCAAATATGCAGGAGGTCCATCAGAGTGGAGTCTGGCAATGCCTTGTATGCCAGGCACAGATCTTCCCTAGGAGTAGGAATAGGGCCTTGAGGCGGCCTGGATAGCACAATTTACTTATGCCCTGTATTCTTTTAGTGAGGAACCTCTGTGGACATTCTAATTGTTGGAACATACCTGGTTAGGTATACACCAAAGGGGGCACTATGATGGGTCTTATGAATGCTGAATAAAGTGGAACAAATGACTTCCTTGGACCTAGATGCCATACCTTTGTTTATAAGTTGCACAACATAGAATGATTTCCTCACTCCTGTAGACACGTGATGGTCAAAGGCTAGATTACTGACTACATGTGTCCCCAAGTCCCTGACTACTGGGTCAACTCCTAGGTGTGTTGTCAATATGATGGTTACTAGGGGTGGATGACATCCCGAAGGATACTATGATGGATTTTTTGGCACTTAGAGCCATGGACCAAAACTGATACCAGTTGCTTATTTGTGGCAGCCTTTCCTGGAAACATCTGCATCAGTGGAGGATTCAATGACAGATCCTAACTTGTAATCATCTGCAGATTTAGTCAGCCAGAGGCCAATGACATTGGCCTGGTCTTCACAGAAGTAAATTCCAAAAAAGAGCGATCCCACGACCGATCACGAAGGATTCCCTCCTGTGACTGGCCTCTTTGTAGAGGTGGACTCCCCAATTCTAGCTTTCTGGGTCCTGTCTGAAAGCAAGCTGGCTATCCATCATGTGACATAAGGGTTTGTACCTACCTCTTCAGTTTGTAAACAAAGCACAGGTGGGGTATGGTGTCAAATGCCTTGGCCGGGTCAAGGGTACAGCGGGAACCATTTTTCCCTCATCCATTGCTTTACTGACCATCTTAAAGAAGTCCACCAGGTTGAGTAGGCATGACTTGCCCTTGACAAAAAACAAACTGGGTTGGATCCATTGTATGGAGGTTTCATTTGTCACGATCGATCATTTCTATGATGATTCTTTCCATGGCTTTGCATAGGAGACTAGTGAGACGTATGGGGCTGTCATTTTCCAGGGTGCTTTTCTCCATTCATGAGATATGAAGCCTGTTTGAAGGCTACAGTTAACAAGCAATTCCAGAGGGCCAGATAGGTCATGTTTCATGCTATTTAGAAGGCATCCTGGGATATTGTCTGGGCCCATTTTTGCAGTGTTCTTCACCTTACAGCATTAAGGAAGTGTTCCCTTGTGATAGCAGGGGGAGTTATACTTGATGGTATTTCCTGAGAGAGGGTTGGGGAGAGAAGGGGTAAAGTTGGAACTGAATTTGTTGGCCAGTAGGTTTGCTGCTGGCTCAGCATAGGTGGCTCCATTAACAATGAAATCTGCATACAATCGTGTACTGCCTTTACAGTTGCAGACATAAATGCTTTGTGGCTGTCCTTGGCCTAGGAGGCCAAATTTGGCTTTGGTAGACTATATTTGTCCTTTGAGTTACTTGTTCAGTTTGATGAGAGTGCCTTTATCCTGCTGGGTGCTGCATCTCCTAATATTTGCCAAGATTTTCTTCCTTCTGTTATACAGCCAACTGGTGTTGCGATTCTACCAGGGTAGCTTGTTTTTTTAGTTAGTTTTGAACTTCTTCCTGGTGGGTACAGCTGCCTCAGTTTCTGTGAACTATTCCACATAGGCAGCAGTATTCTCAGGGTTTAAGGGGGCTTGAAATATTGCCACATTATCACTTAATAGTAAGAAGTTAGCCTTAGAGCAGCTCTCGAATATTCCAGGGATAGCTGGGGTTCCAGGTTTTATTTTTACTTCAAAGGAGACCATTTTGTGGTCTGACCTTACCAGAGAAGACACTACACTAGGTGGTGTGCAGCACTCTCCCATACTAGTGAGGACCAGATCCAGTATGGTTGCACCCCTGGTTGGTGTACTGACATTCAGGTCCAGGGAGTTTGTGTTTACAAAATGCAGGAATCTCTGTGCCTGTACGTTTGGTGTCATATACGATTCCCATTTAATTGTGGAGTAATTGAAGTTGCCCACTGGATGGTGAGCGTTTCCAATAAGTTTGGATATATGGAAAGGGTTTCTTGGGTCATATAGGGGCAACTATAGCTTGCAAGGAAGTGGTATGTTTTAGCTAATATTTGGAAGCGTAGAGGGGAGAGGTGCAGACCATCCCTGGCAAAACAGCATTGTCTGCTGACCATCTCTTTCTATGCTGACAAATATTGCAACCCCTTAGAATGACACCAGAAACAAAGCCAATTATTAAAGTCAGTTATCTTTTGCTCATACTGTGGCATCATCCTTGGCTAAGGTAAAATTCTGCTCATTGCTAGTCTCATACCAGCCTGGGACACATATTCCTAGAGCTCCATGATGTCTCTTCATACAGTCTAAGGGAGGTACGTCTTGGGCGTCATTCACTCACACGTGAACCGTGAATAATTCATACCAGTACCTGGGGTCCAATAACCTGGAGTGTGTACATAATGTGGTGGATCCTGGCCCCTGATAAGCAATTGACTGTGACTTTCTCCTTACTCAGCCTGGTGAGAGGGATATCAGTGTGTCTCACAATGAAGTTTCCAATGACCAGAATGTTAGACTGTGTAGTGACTTGCCTTACGGGCTTAGAAATAGCGGCTCCATGAAATCTAGCTGTAAGTGCTGATGTGGATGTTGTTTTCAAAGAGAGCATTAGGGGCTGCTGATGGTATTTGTTACGTGTACTTCATCTAGAAAGTCTCTGTGGTTTAGGAAGATTACATTTAAGTGTGTCAGCATATGTGGGTCTATGCGTCTGCTTTGAATTGTGTGCGATAGGTGCAGCACGGGTACTACTGACAAACTTATTGACGTGGAGTGCTTTTATGTGAGAGCTTTGCCTCCAGTGGCATTGTGTAAATACATTTCTCACATACCATAACAGTTTGAGAATTAACTTATCAGTAAACATAAGGCAATATTCACTAAGCTGGTAACAGAGACAGTGGGAAATTTGATATCCATGTTAACAGACCCTTTTTTATTGATTAGACAGCTGGAGTAAGAATATAAAGCAATGTCAAGAGTATCTGGTTTGCACTCTGGGGGCACTGCTTGTCACTGCAAAATAGTTGTCCTGTGTGCAACTAGGTATTGGTGAAATTTCAATGGCGCTTTTACAGGAAAAATGCCAACTCAAAGTTTCTGCCGCAGTACAAGGCATTGCCAAACATTTGAATGGAAACCAGTAAGTAGACCCTGATGACTTATGAAGTACTTTAGACAGATATTCTGAAGTTAGAAGCAAATTAAGCAGTACTTACTGAAAAGGAGAATTAGCTTGTCAAGAATGATGAAAAGAGGGGAGTTGCCTGAATAGCTACTGCCTGGTTACATGCTAGATGGCATAATGGTCAAGGTGTTTATGTCTTACACACAAGGTACAGGGTTTGATTCTCAACTATGAGGGAAATTGGCTAGACTTAAAAAGGCCCACATGGGTCGTTAGCTTAGGACTTACCTAGGATCCTACTAGTGTTGGTCTTGCCACAGTTTCACTCTGCTGAGGTACAATGCTGATTTGCTTCTTTCTTCACCAGAAGCAAAACAGTACCACCAATCCCAAGATATAAAGCTAACCACAGGCTGTTTGATGATCCACAGGCTTGTCCCAGGTGATACAAGGGTCTGTAGACTACTTGTAGCCTTTTCCTGGTAGATGCCTTGATTAGCAACCAGACCAATCAGGAAGATCAAACACTAGACACTCACTGCCCAACAAGAAATAGACAGGAATTAATGCACCCTGCTCTTTCTTTCACCAGGAGCAAAATATAAGAGTAAATTTCAAGCTGGCATCTATGAAGCAGTTATGAGTAATGTATAACATACATAACACAATCACATAATCTAGATGAAGTTATTTTAGAAACTAAAGTAACAAAGGAGTTTCAAATATTTCTTAATGTTTTGTAATGTGGAGATGGATTGCAGTTGCCTATGAACATCAAGACAATGTAGGTGGCATTCTTCCCTACTGGAATGATTTGAAAAATATACATGCAGACTGGTTAATGTCCATTTCAGAAGCTACCTTAGGCATAAAGCATAAGGTCCAAAGATCAGATGCATGTCTGATGATATAACAATCACAAGACAAATGGCTCTTCCTGGAAAGGGACTTCAATTCTGCCCTGGAGGAGAGCTCAAAGGTGGGGGTAGGTGAGATACCACTTCAGCACAATGTTAAGATCCCATGGCAGAACAAGCTTCATATTTAGAAGTCTTAAAAGAAAAACTCCACAAACTCAAAGGACTTGTCTATCCTATGGGAAGCAAAGAATTCTGTTAGCCCAAATGGAAATTTAATAGGACCCCATGTGGACTTTAACATATACAGCTCAACCCTGAATGGGCAATATAATTCAGGATCAAAGAAACTGGAACAGAAAAAGTGTCCAAACATTTCTCCACCACAAAATGTCTGCTTTTCCTTTTTTTGGGCCTTAGTCTTCTCGTGGGGGAATGAGGATATGGGCCAAGATGCAGGGTAAGATGGTCCCCAGCCATAATCAAAAGTGGAGATACCAAGCAGTTAACCTGAAAATACGGAGATCCACGACAGGTTTGTTCAGCAAATGGGACAGAATGTTTTTGGACTCTCTCAACCTGGGAGGCTTCTTCAAGGGATGAGGCTACAGCAGGGAAACCACACTTGTTGGGAGACAGACTGGGAATATAGAAATGATACTGGCTTTCTTCACCTGCACTTTGAGCTTGAGAGTCAAAGGAGATGGTGAAAAGCAGAAGTATGCAGAGATCATCTGGAGCAACATCATGTCAATCAGGATTTGACATAGGACTGGTTAAGTAGAGGTGAACTGAAGCTAAAAGATAAGAGGTTAATAATGGCAGCCAAAGACAGTGAGCTACATAAACATTGGTTTACAAAGTTCATTGAAAATGTGGGAGAAACAAACAAATGCATATCTTGTTATAAAAAGGAAAATAATGGAACACGTGGTGTTGCTGGGTATGATAGTTATGGCAGAGGGCCTATGTACTGAAATGCACACTAACGTGGCAAGACTGTTGCACTGGGATTGTGCTAACACTACAATATTGAAGCAGTTGAGAAGCAGTGGAAACATGAACCACAAAGCATTGTAGAGGATGACAGAAGTCTACAGGACATGGGATCACCCATTACGAACATGAACAAAAAAAAAAGGATGAGAGAAGTCCAGACACAGTAATCCAGGAAGAAAATAAAGACAAAAGTATTGATCAGTGAAACTGCTGCACCTAGTGATGACAGTGTAGTATGTACATAGAGACAAAGTAATAAAACACCAGCATGGATCTGCAGGCAAAAACCAGATCAATGTGGAAGAAACCCAGATAGTTCCAATAGCAGTAGGAGCGATAGTTCTAATAAAAACAAATTTTCAGTCGTATTTACGTATGCTATCAGTACATGCAACTCTGTATGCATTGCAGGAGTCAATTTTGGGCACACTGTGGGTGCAGCAAAGAGCATTTTTGGATAACACCAAAGACTGAAACAATATTAATTTCATGAACTTTTATCATACCCTGACTTAGGAATTGTGTCCATTCCCATCACGATATTAGAAACCCAAAAGACTTGGAGAAATTAGAGAGAGTTGGAGAATACAGCTATGCAAAGACATTCCTAGTCCCCCTAACCTAGAGAGGAAATCAAGGTTAGGGAAACATTATAGCATTAGTTGAGCTGGCAGAGAAACCGCAGTGAGGCCTCTGTCAAAGGAAGATCAAGACCTAGAAATCACTGTTAATTTGCAGTCCATGGTGAAAGTGTTAATGCGGACACCGCATCCAGTGCTGCAGTTTGGGAAAAAGCTGGAGATGTAGCGATTACTCTAACAGAATGAACCTCTGGAGTAAAAGAGGAGGTTTATTTTATTTTGTGTAATAAATGTGGATGCAATCAGTGCATCATCTGTCTAAAGTGGCTTTCAAAACTTTGACCCATTTTCTTGTTGGAGAAGGAAACAAAGACTGTGTTTGTAACAGGTCTAGTCTCGTCAACCCAGGATCTCAACTGACAGCGAACATATATAAAATGAGGAAAGTATCCTCCATAAGTGAAGTATTGTGGAAAGAAAGGGGAAGATGAACTTACTGATTTAGGTACGGATTTTAGGCATACAGGAGAGACTGGTATAGAAGTAAGATTACTCAACTGAAAAAGTCAGCAACTCAAACTCTTCTAGAAGAGATTATTGCAACCCAACAAAAGTATTATTCAAAAAAGGAATCTTAGGTCCATAAAAATTGCAGAGTTGAAAGAAGGCAAAACTAATTGTTATGCAGAATACAAATACTAAAGTGGAACCTAATCCCTTAAAGTATGGTCTCAACTGGAATTTCTGCAAACCTTTAGAGAAGCAAAGCAGTTAAGGCACTCATCACTGCATAAAATACTGAAAGAGTTCAATGAGACTGGGGGCCATTTCTGGACCAATGCATCTCTAGGACCTCCTCATGAAAGGATTTTGGAACAATTGCTGCATTTGGTGCTGGCTGGGGAAAGTGTACTAGTGTTTTTGCCTCCCCAATGTCAGAAAAGCTTCTGTGTCACCAAGGAGTTGAAGAATGGTATTGAAGACAGAATGTGGCAAATGAGCTAATTTATAATTGAACTGGCCTTCCCTGGAATATGGTTAGCTACCCAGAGAGCAAACGAAGACTGTAATCTATTCCAAATCTCTCATGATGGCTCAGAACAAGGAGTAAGTCAAACATCCCCTAATTACGGACACACTAGCTCATTGTCATTGTGGGAGTGGACAATTATTACACCTTAGAGCAAGAAGTTCTAGAAGGCTTTAAGTGCAAGATTAATTGCCCTTCATTCCTGCACACCGATGTGCAAAACTGTCTCTGTAGGAGTATGGATAACAGACAATTGGCTCAAGTTAAATCTATTTTCCATATCACACCACCAAAACATTTGTGGTAAGTGCTGCTATGCAAGTGGGCATTTGGAAAGTACTGCCCATTGTGAGGCTGGGCAGATTCATTTACTGATGGAGGTGCTTCTTGCAGACTTTTGAAGACTGAACCATATGGGACACAATCTGTTGACTGCGACCACTGGATGCAAATGTCCACTAAAGCACCAGCATAGGATATCTGTCAAGGGGCATCATTATAATGCCAGCTGACATGAAACCCAGCATCATGACACAAAGATCAGAAAATGTTGCTGTGAATGCAGGAGAACACAAATGTTGTTCTGAAGATATATTCCGTCTGTGGGAAGATCTGCCCACTATGCTACTACTCATACTGCAGTCCACAAATGTGAGCAGTTGAGATGGACTTAAGTGGGAGTTTGCAAGGTACTTGGGGATTCCTAGAGTGTGGAATAATATCAACAGAATCTTCAAACCAATGTCAGACAGGGAATGAAAGTACCATTTAAGTGCCTGTCATCCAAGCAAGGGAAAATCTTTACACATTGCAGCTGTAAGGTGCTACAACCAGCACACACTTGATAAACATTCCAGCAGCTGATGCGAAACCAAATGGAAAATTCTGAACCATTTATGACAGGTTTCTACCTGGAAGTGGGGAAAGCTCCTGATCATCTTGACGTGACACTAACACCTTGGAGGTCCAAATGGCACATCCAGTCTCCTTAGGATAAGCATTGCTAGGCCTGACTGCACCATTACCATTCAAAAGGTTTCTTTGGGGATATGAAATTATCCTTAGTCACCCTTAACACTAAAAAGAATCTGGACTAAAGTTTTGTCCTTTTCTAGTCTGGAAGGACTTCATGCATGGCTTTATTTTGAAGAAACCTGAGGGCCTCCCTTCTTGTGACTTATTTTTGAGGGCATGGAACAGGCCAAGGTAATTCTTGTGGTTGTGGCCCGTCTCACAGTGGCTGGAAGCTCCTATATATAGCCACACTAACCCAAAAGTTGCTCCTTGCAATCTCTCAACACACCCGTTTGAGTGAGCAGTGCAACAGGTCATACAAAGTACAGTTGTGTACACTTACCATAAATGTGGATGTTCGAGTGTCTTCACTGTTGCAGTCATGACTGTAGGGTTCTCCCCTGCTGGCAGGCAGTCCTCGGTCGGCCAGAATCCCAAAGTCTGGGTCCGGCGTCAGCTGTTCATCCATGCTCCCTGACGTCAGAGCGCCAGGAGTACAAAGCTGACAACCGACGCCATGTTCTCCAGTTTTTCTTGCCCCAGATGTCAGGAGTCCCAAAATGAGTAAGGTCCCATATCCTTTGCAAATACACCTCAGAAGAATGGTGAAAAAAAGGAAATACACAAAAGTAAAAATAAGAGGGGACAGGAGGGAGGGAAGGAAACCCAGACTGCAACAGTGAAGACACTTGAACATCTACATTTATGGTAAGTGTACACAACTGTACTACGTTCATCGTGTTTCACTGTTGCAGTCATGACTGTAGGGTAGAATCCCAAAGCAGAATGAAAGAGAGGTGGTCATAAAGTAGAAGGGGCGGCTAAAAGGCCCTGCAAGACTGCAGAAGCAAAGCCTGCCCTAGACTTAGAGTAGAGAGGTAGATTGTAGTGCTTTGAAAAAGTATGCACTGAACTCCAAGTTGCAGCTTCCAAAATGTCTTTGGTAGGAACTCCCCCCGAGGAAGGCAGCTGAAGTGGCAGCAGCTCTTGGTGGAATGAGTCTGTATACTCCCTGGGATTTGCTTTCCATGGTGTGAATAACAGAATCTGATTCCATGGGCAATCCATTTAGAAATGGTCTGTTTTGAAATGGCTTTACCTTGGGAACTTGAAGCATAAGAAACAAACATTTGCTCTGATTTCCTGATGTCCTTGGTTCTGTCCAGGTAAAAACGTAGTTGTCTGTGTACATCCAAGGAATGTAAGATCCTTTCCCCTTTATTTTGAGGAGTGGGGAAAAAAGTTGGCAAGTGAATAGTTTGATTTAAAGCCACTTTGGAAACCACCATAGGCATGAAAGTAGGATTAGTCCTTAAAGACACCCTGTCTTGATGAAAAATAATATAAGGTTCTACAGCCATAAGAGCTTGCAACTCTGAAACTCTCCTGGCAGAGGTCAGAGCTAACAGGATGGCTGTCT
The DNA here is from genome assembly GCF_019279795.1 of Protopterus annectens. Lineage (NCBI taxonomy): Eukaryota > Metazoa > Chordata > Ceratodontiformes > Protopteridae > Protopterus > Protopterus annectens. Next base: position 1,205,569,054 of record NC_056727.1, read on the forward strand.
TCCAAGATAAAAACTTGATATCAGATGTGGCAGCAGGCTCAAAAGGAGGTAAGGTGAGCTTTTCCAAAACATAGTTGAGATCCCAAGCAGGAATGGGAGGAGATCTAGGGGGCCTTAAGTTCTTAGCTCTTCTGAGAAACTGTCTCATGAGCTGGTGGGAAAAGATTGGAGGGTCTGTATTATAAAGAGCAGAAATAGCAGAGGCATGTATCTTTATGGAAGAGAAAGAGAGACCCTTATGTAAGAGGTCTGTCAGGTAAATAAAATCTGAGGAATGTTAGGAATAAGAGGATCAGAATCCTGAGCCTGCATCCAGGAACAAAATCTTTTCCATTTTCCTGCATAAGATTTTCTAGTGCTAGGACGTCTGGCTTCTAAAATGACATCCATAACCTGCTTGGGTAGGAGAGAATGATTCAAAGACCCTGGATTAACCAGGCCGCCAGGCTGAGAGTTTTGACATGGGAGTGTAGAACCTGACCCTGGTGTTGGGACAGAAGGGTCGGAGTCTGTGGTAAAACCCAAGGGGGCTCCAGACAAAGGTTTTTCAGTGTTGGGTACCAAAACTGTTGAGGCCAATTTGGGGCCAGCAAGATTATCATCTTGGGCTTGTCCTGTTTGATCTTTAATACTACCCGTGGAAGAAGAGGAAGAGGCGGAAAGGCATATCCTGAGAGGTTTCTCCAACTGAATGATAGTGCATCCACTTTCCAAGCTTGTTCGTGGTAAGTCCTGGTGCAAAAAATCTGTAGTTGATGATTGAGGTGGGATGCAAAGAGGTTTATGTGAGGACATCCCCAGACTGCAGTAATCATCTTGAATATTTTGGTGTCCAGCATCCATTCATGTGGGTCCAAAAGGTTTCTGCTCAGACTGTCTGCCAGGAAGTTTTGCTTCCCTGGTAGAAACTGAGCTTGAAGGTCCAGATTGCAAGCTAGAGCTGTGTTCCATAGATCCATGGCTAGTCTGCAAAGGAGGTAGGAATGAGATCCCCCTTGCTTGTTTATGTACCACATAACTGTGGTGTTGTCTGTCCGTATCAGTAGTTGTCCTGGTTGTAGAAGATTCCTGAAGGCCATTAGAGCTTTCTGAACGGCTAACATTTCCTTTAAATTGATATGCAGGTGCTTCTGATCCTTTGTCCAAAGGCCCTGCAGACAGTTGCCCTGAAAATGGGCTCCCCGTGCATAATCCGAGGCGTCCGTGGTTAGTATCTGAGTGGCAGGAGGCAAACAAAAGGGTTTTCCTTTGTTTAGAGTACATGCCTTGGACCACCAAAGGAATTCCTTTTGAAGACAAGGCAGGACGGAGATCAGTATGTCTAAACTGTGGTAATGCTGAGACCATACACTTTTTAGGTACCACCGTATTTTCCTCATGTGTAGTCTTGCATATGGTACGAGAAGGATGCAGGAGGCCATGTAACCCAAAGCCTGCAGGAATCTCCTTGCAGATAGCCGAGTTAAAGTTGCCAAGGTTTTGAAAGTTGAAGCCAGCTGAAACTGTTTTTCGTATGTCAGAAATGCCATCTGGGTTGTTGTGTTTAAAGAAGCGCCCAGAAAAATTATTTGTTGCGAGGGTGTCAAATTTGACTTTTTTATGTTTACAGTGAATCCCAGGAACTTCAGAAAATCCTGAACAAACTGTAGATGCTGGAGTAAGACCTCCTTGCTGTCTGCCTGAATAAGACAGTCATCCAGATAAGGGTAAATTTGAATTCCCTTGAGTCTGCAGTAAGCTACTACTGGAGCCAGGCATTTGGTGAAGACCCTGGGTGCAGTAGACAATCCAAAGGGCAGCGCAGAGAATTGAAAGTGCCTCGATCTAGCCTTGAACCTGAGGTATTTTCTGCGTTCCTGCCTGATGGGAATGTGTAAATATGCCTCCTTTAAATCCAAAGTTACCATCCATGCATTTTTGGACAACATTGGAAGTAGTTGCTGTAGAGTAAGCATCCTGAATTTCGGAATCTCTAGAAAGGTGTTCAAGACTGACAGATCCAGAATGGGTCTCCATGAATTTTGCTTCCTGGGGACTAGAAAGAGCCTTGAGTAAAAACCTTGTCCCATCTCTGAAAGTGGAACTAGGTCTATGGCTTTCATAGCCAAAAGAGCTTCCACCTGGTTTAAGGCCTCTGTCCAATGATGTTTTGGAAGATCTGGCCATCCGCTTGGCCTTCGTAGGGTATGAAAATGGAATTTGTAACCTCTTGAAACCACATCCAGAACCCACTTGTCTTGGGTTATATGAGTCCAATTTTGGTGAAAAAGAGGAAGTTTTCCTCCGAGAGGGGCTTCCAGGCAAGAAGTTCCTGCAGCCCAACAGAGGGAGTCATTGAGTCTGTTTCCTATGAGTTTGCGACCTGTCCTCTCCTCCCCTAGGGGTGGAAGCAGTCCACTGTCTTGGTCTATAAGAGGCTTGTGTTTGAGGCCTTCCTCAGGAGCGTCTGTATCTACCCCTCTGAGGCCTGTCTGAATTGGGAAAGGACCAATTTTTTGTAGGCCAATTCCTGCTAAATCTGGGTGGCTGTACTTGTAAGAAATCTTTAACTGTATACATGGATTTCACCTTGTCCTCCATCTTTTTAATCACCTCTTCAGCTTTAGATCCAAACAAAACTTTATGCTGAACAGGAGCATCCAATAATTTAGCTTTCACTTGTTCTGGCAAATTTTGTTCCTTTAACCATGCATGCCTTCTAATTACTGTGCCAGAGGCAGCAGCCCTACAAGAAGCCTCCAAGGCATCAAATCCACAGTGTAAACCATGCTTCCCAACTCGTTCAGTGGCATGCATTAAGTCATGTAATTCCTTATCATCTGCACAGGTGGAAATGGAAGTAAGCTTTTGTTTTAAAACAGACAAGAGAAATTGCTGGTATTTCAGCATATGAAACTGACAGTTTAAAGCCCTAATAGATAAAGTAGCAGAAGTGTACACTTTTTTGCCCCATCTTTCTAAAGATCTAAAATCCTTCTCAGTGGGAATGGGGTTTTTAGCAAAAGCGGCCTTAACTCCCTTAGGACCATGAGAAATGGTTTCAGGGTCAGCAGTAGGATTCTTGTATAAAAACTGGTGGGAATCAGGAACCCTGTAATATCGGTCAGGCTTAACAGGAGCAGGAGGAAAAGAGTCAGGGGTTAAGTTAGCCTCTGAAAAAGCATCAGCCACAATATCCAAAATAGGAGGAATAGCCAGGGGTCTATGTTGGGGAAGAAGAAGAAGAAAATCCCTTAGTCTTTTCTTAGATTCCGAATACTCCTGTCCTTCCCAGTGGAAATGTTCCCTCATTTCATGCAAAGTTTCCCCAAAAGAGAAATCCTCAGGGGGAGAAGCTGAAGGAATGGATTCCACAGCATCAGAATCCTCATAAGGAGGGAAAGAATATTCCTGGTCAGAAGAAGAAACTGAAGAAACAGAAGCATGATCAGAGGAGTCATAATAAACTTCCTGCCTTGACCTTTTATCTGGAGGGGGATGTGAACCCCTAATCATAGTAAGTAAATCCTCCGCCATCTTAAGTAATTGTTTCTGTGACTTGGGAGCCAGATCAGAAGAGGCCTGTGTTGCAATCTTTGATTTGGAAGGAGTCTTTGCCTTTGTCTTTGGCTTTGCCTTTATTAGAAGCAGAGTAGGCCTGAAAACCTCTTCGTAAGCCAGTACCTGCACAGCGGCTCCGGACCCATCCGAAGGAGCATTGTCCGAAGGTCCTGCAATACAAATATTCAAAGGCCTAGTTGGCTCATCGTGGGCGTCCGTTTCGGCCATCGGTTCCGAAATGGCCGACGACAGGGGCTGCAAAAGCGCCTCACTGACGACGGCCGAACCTGAAGCTGGCTCTGCTTGTGCGATATAGTCAGATTTGAACCTCGGAGGCCTGTCCTTATCCTTGCGTCGTTTGTGAACTCCGGTAGCCGGAACCGTATCAGACGACATTTTGTAATTAAAACGCCTACCGAAGTAATGAAATGCAAAATCGTACCTTAGTTTAACTGTACGTTGATTGAATCTAGCACAAAACCAACAACTAGCTACATCGTGGTCAGGGCCTAAGCAAGGAATACAGTAAGAATGAAAATCCTTATGAGGTATTTGCTTCCCACATGAAATACAATTACTAACTTTTTCTGACATCGGACTGGAGCAAGAAAAAAAGTTTCCCCAACGGGGTACTTAGCTTTGAGTAGGAGAAGAAAGTCTTCGGACTGAAGTTTGTTCAGAAAAGTTTGTCAGGAGTCAGACTGGCACTTGCGAACTGCTATAACCGCACGGCAAGAAAGACTGGAGAACATGGCGTCGGCTGTCAGCTTTGTACTCCTGGCGCTCTGATGTCAGGGAGCATGGATGAACAGCCGACGCCGGACCCAGACTTTGGGATTCTGGCCGACCGAGGACTGCCTGCTGGCAGGGGAGAACCCTACAGTCATGACTGCAACACTGAAACACGATGAACATCCACACTCTCTTCTGGGATATTCAAGTCAGCACTATCTACTCACTCCCACTCCTCTGCCCCAGCCCGTTCAGCACACAAGCTGCTACTTGAAGTTGTGTCACCCAAGTCACAATCATAGCTTCATCCCTCTACATTACAGAGTTAAATGAAGGTTACTGACATTTAAGGGCCTCAGTGGTAAATAACAATAAAATGTCACACTTGAAAGTGTTATGTTCTTCTGCCATGGGATAAACACAACTGCTGTGTTTGTCTTTCAGTAGAATTTCCAGACAGGCACGTACAAGAATTCATCTGCAAAGACTAACCAGGCAAAAGCCCACTAAAAAACAATTCACAAAAAAGGAAAACTCAAAAAACAGCACAGAAAGGATTCACTTACTTTCTCTGTGTCCAGTGTGTTGGCAAGGTGCCAAAAGACCAGTAAGCCCAATTTAGTGAAAAGGTGGGGGGTCCACTAAAAGTTGAAGAAACTGGAATTACAGTATACTGGAAACCAACTAAAAATAATACAAACTTGAAAAAGCAGTCTAGTCACTGGAAAAAAAAGAAAATATTCAGTCATTATTGAAGGAATGTTCACTGGAGCCATTCCAAGAGTCCAAACTGAATTGCCATAACACAGACTTGAATACTGGCTCTGTACTACAGAATAGGAAAAGTAAGTGTTGAGTGGTCCTTCTCCCTGTTGGTGGCCCAAATCCAGCTGTTACTGCAGTGAACCTCTGCTTACCACACTGTATGTTCCTTCTGGTGGCTTATGTCAGTGCAGTCAGGCTGGTCTATTGTTCATACTGTCTTGTTCATACACAACCATGTACCTAGTTTAAAGGCATTCACACGTTAGACGTCAGCACTTTACTACATTGTCAGTCTCTGCCGTTCCCGTAAAAAAGTACAGTTTTGTACCTACCATAAATGTAGATGTTCGAAGATCCACATTGCTGCAGTCATAACCTGTGGGTAGTCCGCTGTCCTCGGTCGGCCCGAATACCAAAGTGTTAGGCTGGCGTCGGTCATGGTCGCTCAGATCTGACGTCAGTACGCCGTGGTACTAAAGCGCATGACCGACGCCATATCCTCAGTCTTTCTTGCCCCAGATGTCAGAAGGCCTTAAAAGAAAGGCCATAGCCAAAATAGAAAATACCCAATCACCAAAATAGCAACAATAGATACACCACAAACCACACAACCACCCCAAACTACAGAGGGGAAGGAGGGAGGGTAAATTAGACTGCAGCAATGTGGATCTTCGAACATCTACATTTATGGTAGGTACAAAACTGTACTATGTTCTTCATCTCACATTGCTGCAGTCATAACCTGTGGGTAGAATCCCAAAGCAAAGGTAAAGGGAGGTTGGTAAAATCAGATAGCATTAGGAGCTGCTAACATGCCCTGTAAAACTGCAGTGGCAAACCCAGCCCTAGATTTAGAATAAAGAGGAAGATGGTAATGTTTAGAAAAAGGGTGCACTGAACTCCGGGTAGCTGCCTCCAAAATATCTTTAGTAGCTACTCCCCTTAAAAAAGCAGTGGAAGTGGCAGTAGCCCTAGTGGAATGAGGTCTGATTCCAGCCGGAACCTCCTTACCATGATGAGAACAACAGAAAGCAATGCAATGCCCAATCCACCTAGAAATAGTTTGTTTTGAAACAGGTTTTCCTTGAGATCCCAAGGCAAAAGAAATGAATAACTGTTGGGACTGCCTGAACCCTTTAGTTCTGCTCAAATAGTAACGTAACTGCCTGTGAATGTCCAAAGAATGCAAAATTTTCTCCCCCTTATTTTGGGGATCAGCATAAAATGTAGGCAGATGAATAGACTGGTTTAAGGCCACATTAGAAACAACTTTAGGCATAAAAGTAGGATTAGTACGTAGTGAGACCCTATCCTTATGAAATATCAGGAAGGTTCAACTGCCATTAGAGCCTGTAATTCAGATACCCTTCTAGCAGACGTAATGGCCAACAAAAAAGCAGTCTTCCAAGACAAAAACTTCAACTCTGAAGTAGCTGCAGGTTCAAAAGGAGGTAAAGTGAGCTTTTCCAACACAAAATTGAGATCCCAGGAAGGAGTAGGAGCTCTACGTGGGGTCTTATGTTCTTTGCCCTCTAAGAAATTGCTTGAACAAAGGGTGAGAGAATAATGGTGGGTCACAGTCATAGTGAGCAGAAATGGCTGCAGCATGAACTTTTACAGAGGAGAAAGACAAACCCTTGTCTAATAATTCTGTAAGATACTGAAGTGAAACACTCAAATTAGGCACTGAAACATCAAAGCTCTTTGTTCTGCTCCAAAGAAAAAATCTCCTCCATTTATCAGCATAAACTTTCCTTGTACTAGGCCGTCTGGCCTCCAAAATGACCTTCAAAACTTGTTGAGGAAGCTGCGACCCCCCAGGGTCTAAAACAGAATACGCCAGGCTGTCAGATGCAGGGACTGAATCCTGACATTGCGGAAATGATTGCTTGCCTGGGACAAAAGGTGTGGAATTAATGGCAAAGGCCAAGGAGGCTCCCGTACTAAAGTCCTCAGCAGAGGGTACCAGTGCTGCCGTGGCCAATCTGGAGCTATCAGAATCATGCAAGGCTTGTCCTGCCTGACCTTTAGGAGCACCTTGGGAAGGAGAGGCAGAGGAGGAAAGGCATAAACATGAAGGTTGTTCCAACTGAATGATAGAGCATCCACTTTCCAAGCTTTTGGGTGAAACAGCTTTGTGCAAAATTTTGGCAGTTGGTAATTCAGTGGAGAAGCGAACACATCTATGTCTGGAGTCCCCCATGCCACCGTCAACTGCTGAAAAACATGAGGATCCAATTTCCACTCGTGGGGATCCACCATCTGTCTGCTCAAAACATCTGCTAAGGAGTTCTGTGCTCCTGGCAGAAACCTTGCCTAAAGGGTGAGGTGCAAACTGAGAGCAGTCTCCCATAAAATCATAGCTTGTCTGCAAAGAGGGTATGAATGGGTACCCCCCTGCTTGTTGATGTACCACATGACTGTTGTGTTGTCTGTCTGAATCAACACTTGTCCTGGGAAGTAAATCCTTGAAAGCCATCAGTGCAAATTGGACTGCCAACATCTCCTTCATGTTGATATGCAAATGCTGAAGTCTGGCAGGCCACGTGTCTTGAACCCATTTTCCTTTGAAGTGTGCTCCCAAGCCATGTCTGAGGCATCTGTCGTTAAGATCTGACTCGCCTCTGGTCGGGTCACAGAGAGTCCCTTGTTTAGGTGACATTCCTGAGCCCACCACAAAATTCCTTTGGATGCAAGGTATCATCTGAATGACAGTGTCCAAATCGTGGCAGTGCTGAGTCCATACGCTTTTGAGATACCATTGTAGCTTCCTCATATGCAGTTTGGCATTGGGAAGCACTAGAATACAAGATGCCATGAACCCCAAGGCTTGAAGGACTGTCCTTGCAGTCAGCCTGGACCGTAGAGCCAATTGTTGAAAGTAAAGGGTAAGATTTCTTTGTTTGTCCGGGGTCAAAAATGCCATCTGAGAGGCTGTATTCAGTCTCACACCCAGAAAGCACATGTCCTGAGAGGGTACTAGACTGGACTTTGTTTCGTTCACAGAATACCCTAGGGCACCTTAACACTGCCATAACATACTGTAGATGGTGAAGTAGCTTGACTTTGTCTTGAGCCAGAATCAGGCAATCGTCCAAATAAGGATAAATTTGTATTCCCCTTAACCTTAAGAAGGCTATTACCGGAGCCAGGACCTTTGTGAACACCCTGGGCGCAGTAGATAAGCCAAAGGGCAATGCAGAGAACTGATAATGTAAAGTCCCAGCCGAAGCGCAGGAACCTCCTGCAACTGGGCCTGATAGGAATGTGAAGATAAGCCTCTTTGAGATCCAGAGTTACCATCCAGTGATCCTTGCCTAAAAGAGGCAGAAGTTGTTGCAAAGTCCACATCTTGAATTTTGGGATGTCCAGGTATGTGTTGAGAATAGACAAATCCAGAATTGGCCTCCAAGTGTTTCCCTTCTTTGGGACAAGAAACAGGCAAGAGTAAAATCCTAGGCCTACTTCTGACGGAGGAACCTCCTGAATAGCCCTCAGTTTTAGAAGTAAAGAAATCTGTTTGTGAGCCTCCACCTTTTGCTGAGAAGGAATGTCTGGCATGCCTTTGAAAGGGGGCAAGGTGTGAAAGTAAAACTTGTAGCCTCGACCTATAATGTCCAACACCCATTTGTCCTGAGTGACTAAAAGCCAATTTTGCCTGAAGAGTGCCAACTTTCCTCCCAGAGGAGCTGCCAGACAGGAGAGATCTGGCAGCTGGAGATACAGGTCATTGGGTCTGTTTACGAAAAGGCTGGCCCCTGCCCTCCCCAGAAGATTGTGCAGGGGAACTCCACGTCCTAGGCCTAAAAGAACCTTGAGCCTGAGCTCTGCCCCTACCACGCCTAGATCTGCCCCTAGACTGTAAATCAGAAGAAGGATAAGCCCATCCCTTAGTAGGCCAATTTCTGCTAAACTTAGGGGGCTGCACCTGTAGAAAATCTTTAACTGTTTGCATAGACTTAGCTTTGTCCTCCATTTTCTTCAAAACTGACTCCACAGGTGAACCAAACAGAACTTCAGACTGAAGGGGAGCATCCAAAATTCGAGCTTTAACATGCTCTGACAAATTCTGATCCTTAAGCCAGGTGTGCCTACGAAGAACTGATCCAGTGGCAGCCACCCTGGAAGAGGCCTGAAGAGCATCGAAACCACATTGCAAAGAATGCTTACCCACCTGATCAGAGGCATGAACTAAATCCTGTAATTCCTTACACTCAATGCCCTCTGCCAGAGCATCCACCTTAGATTTCAACTGACTTAGGAGAAAATTCTGGTACTTCAGCATATGAAACTGACAATTCAAAGCCCTCACTGCTAGAGTGGAAGAGGTATACACTTTTTTACCCCACCTATCCAAAGCTCTAGAGTCTTTATCCATAGGAACTGGATTCTTTACAACAGAAGCCCTGACACCCTTAGGACCCTGGCTAATAGTCTCGGGTCTGCTCTAGGCTCTTATACAAATATTTATGAGCCTCAGGCACTCTGTAATACCTGTCTGGCTTGACGGGCTGGAGGCAAAGAATCAGGATTAAGGAAGCTTCGAAAACATCCTGAACAACATCCAAAACAGGGTATAGCCAAGGGCCTGTGCTGTGGTAAAAACAAAAATTCCCTAAGCCTCTTCCTAGAATCTGAGAAATCCTGACCTTCCCACTTAAAATGCTCCCTCATGGAATGCAGGGTTTCAGAAAAAGAAAAATCCTCTGGTGGGGAAGCAGAAGGACTAGAATCCTCTGCATCTGAATCAGAATAAGGAGGAAAATCCTGAATGTCTTCAGCCGAAGACTCCGAATAATCTGAGGAATGCTCCAATCCTTCCCCCTCTGGCTCCACCCTAGGCCTCTTATCTGGAGGAGGCAAAGAACCCCTGATTAAGGAAATTAAATCTTCTGCCATTTTCAGCATATGCTTCTTAGGTACAGAACCCGCAGAACTAGGGCTGACGCCAGGGGAAGATAAACCAGGCCTGACCTTGGAAGGAACCTTAGAGACAGAAGTAGAAGGCCTAACCACCTTATGCAAAGAAGGGACTACAGTGACCTGAGAGGCCCCCTCAGCCTGACCCAACTCCTGAGAGGCCACATCCTGCAAAACTAAAGGCTCCCCCTGAGACTCAACTGAAACCTCGGCCGGATCCACAGATTCCACCGTAGTTTAAGAACCGGCGTCCGTAACGGACACTCATCCTGCTTGGACTTTAACTATTTTCCTTACGCTTAGCGGTAGCGGCGCCGAGGATCCGGCGGCATATTGTAATTACACCGCTTACGAAAACAAGCCTAGCACAATCTAACCTCGTTTAATGGTGCGCTTATTAAATCTAGCACAAAGACACCCACTACGCCGTGCTCAGGCCCCAAGCAAGGAATACAAAGAGAGTGGTAATCCCTATGAGGTATCTGTTTCCCACAAGAAATACAATTATTCACTTTTTCTGACATCCGATTTAACTGAGGCAAGAAAAGACAAAAATATTCCCCAACGGGTACTTAGCCCAACTTGGTCTTCGGTCTGAAACTCGATACGAAAATTTCAGGGACGCCAAACAGCACTTGCAAACGCTGCTTCTGCTTGGACCATGCGGCAAGAAAGACTGAGGATATGGCGCGCTTTTAGTGTGCCCGCTGACCCCTGACGAGCCCCCTTTTTCACAAACGCTCCGTTACGG
>NC_056727.1:1205707826-1205855326 GCF_019279795.1 Protopterus annectens
TGTCCTAAAATTAAACTGTGGCTTACTATAACTACCACAACAGTGTAGTTCCAATACTAGAAAACACAGCTGGCTGAAAATAAAACAAGAAGATAATATGTTCTTCTAGCACACATCAAGACCCACCACTGTGACTTCCTAAAACAGGTTTAACTAACTGCCAATAAATAACAGGGCAACCTTTCACCTTGGCTTCCTACTTTCAGAATCACCCAACAAAGGCAATGCCCACTGCTGAAAACAAAGCTTCCCTTCAAAGAACAATATGTCCTCCAAGAGACACCAAAGAACAAGTATTTCTCACTTCTGAGATAATGGCTAGTTAGCCCACTTATCACTCATTAATCTTGAGCTACCCTGATAGCTTACACTCTTGCATACACACTGCTAGGTTTACACTCCTATTTTCTTAATCTGTTTTTCATTCCTACTGATTTCATAACTCTTCCAAATTGTATATATTGTAAGTTAATTCCTATGCTAATCAATTCACTACATGCTTACAAGTTCTATTACTGTCAATGTTAATTAATATTCACTGTTCTAGGTGCATAAATGCTCTCTGTTCTAAGTCTATTGTATTATAAATGTTCACTGTGTTACATTTGTGTTGTTATAATTGCTGTCTCCTGGGCCCAGGCCATGGCTGAAAAGGGTCAGATGGACCAGATCACATGCGGGTTACCAAATGTAAATAAAATGCTCATTCTACTTTTGAGGGAGATGTATAATGATAGCATGATATAAATAAATCCACAATGTAGAAGCAAATGGAGTAAGTGCCACTTACAACTAATGAAACAAGCCACATGTCAAAGGTGACTACAACCCTAGGGTCCTTTGATACTGACCATTCTGAAGAATGCTATCGCAAGTGCACCAAAGTGCAGGTTGAACCAAATTAATATTACCCGTTTTCACTTAACACACTATCCAACAAAATATAATAATTTTAAAAACACAACAGCCCATGGCATTGCTGTTTTAACTTGTGCCAAGAACACAATGGACTACCTAGATGAAGCCTGATCTGCAAGCAAGCTGAATATGCTTAAATTACTTGTTACTATGCATACATCATTGTAGTAGACGCCTCTGCCTTACCAACCACTTCTCCCAGCATAAAAATGAGACAGACAGCACTTGCAATGTATAGTTTACGACGAGCACGTTTTTTGTCCCTTTCCTTCTCATCTCCTGAGCCCATGGATGAGTGGCAATGCTGATTCTCCCGGCTTCCCTCATTATGGGCTTCTATCGAGTTTGCATCACCTGCACTATTTATGTAGATGAAGCTGCTTAGGTCTTTCCGCACAGTCTCCAGGTAAAGACTAGAATGTAAAAATAGACATTTCTTCAGCTCAAGTCTGCCAAAGACAATGAGGTTTACTGAAACACTGGCAACACAGTAAGCCTAAGATGTATAAAATAACCTAGCTACCAATACAATGCAGACCAGTTTAGTCACAGCCTACCATGAAATTCAGTTATAATACTGACCACTAAAGCCACTGGTTTACAAATGCATAAATAAATCTGGTTCTGGAAAAAAACAAAATACAATCTCCCTTTTGATACAAGAGAAAAACGTTATAGAAAACACAAATATTACAGTTAAAGGCACAAACAATGAACTTTTGCAATTAAAGATTTTATTATTTGGCCAAAAATACAACTTAAAAAATATGCAAAACATGTAAGAAAACAAATGGAGAGACAAAGTAATTTCCAGGATGGCTGCACATTGATCAAAAGGTCAATTTTAGCTCTCCCAGGGTGAAGACAAACTTGTTAAAATAGACCCAGTGTAACTAACTGGGTAAAATTTAGTCATGGACTATTTCTTACATTGCCTGTATGCCAGCAAAAAAAAAAAAAAAAAATTTAGGGAACCCAGGGATGAAATGCAACAGAAAATGAATACAGAAAACTGACTACGGAGAAGCCAGCAGCTGCCCAGCAAAAAGAAATTCAAACTTCAGCTTTGGTACATAAGACAGCTTCTTAAAATAAATGAAACAGTGAAGGAATACATCAATTCAAATAACAAAAGGCTGAAAAAATAAAAAAGATGCTTTAACTACCTATTCAGATCAGATGATAAAACTGCAAACATTAGAAACTGAAATGAAGAAAAGGCTGTCTGAGCATTAGGCATTACAGGAAGAGCTGTTTCAAAAAAAAAAAAAAAAGTGCACAGAGAAACAGAAACTAGAAGAAACAGACTGTATTTGTTTTGGGAAAGTACATATTAGCAACTGGTGTTCTACATTAAGATTTGTTATAAAACAGGGCACATTGTATGTATGTTCCAAACCTGGAAACAAGAAGGCAGTCAAGACCTCTATTAGTAAAGACAAATTATACAAGAAGAAAGAGTTGATTCTGACAAAATTGTGTCAGAAAGGAAAAGTATTAAAAATCGGAGAAAACAATGTGTTTGTGAAAAATGATTCCTCACTGTACAACAGGCAGAAGAGAAGCAAATGTATCCTGGCAATCGGGTAATGTCAAGAGGAAGGAGGAGAGTCAAACTGCTGTATTCAGCTACCTTCACAATATTTTTCCTGGAAGATGAAAAACATTTTTGATGCAGAACAGGCTAAGGAGGAAATAAAGTTTATCCATCAAGGAGTGAGCCAGCAAGCAGAAGGGGACTCTGCTTCCCATTCTTCTGACAAAAAAGCTCAGACAGACCTTGCTAGTGAAACCTTTTCCAATATTCCAAAGCAAAATGCTTAAGACACAGAAGAAGTGCAGGTTGACTACAAGAATTAGGAGTACCTTGGACCAGAGTATGGTGATGGGAGTTTTGAAATGATCAGGACGACTACCAGAAATAATGAAATTAGTGAATAAATGGGAGACTAAAGTAAAGTATCAATCATTTGTGGAATATGACTCTGCATGAAGAAGTGTCCTAGAAAGACGGCAAATTTTTTGACTTCGCTAAAATTGTAGGTGAACTGTAAATAATATATTTCACTACATGTCATTAATGCTTAGGACGATACAAAATGGAAAACTGCAAGTCTTATTTGTATAAAACATTTTCAGAATATAAATTGCATGTTATATTATAAAGACGTTTTGTATAGTATACAGTCAGGGCTATTTTAAAATGTTGCTGGGGAAGTCTTTCCATTAACTGCCATATATGTTAAAGATATCAAAACAAATGGCTACTTTTTCCAGGTTATAACCTAAAGTGGCATTACACTAACAAGATAAGGAAGGCTGGACAAAAGCAGGTACTGGATAATGTAATGCGATTCTGGGCCTCTGGGTTGGGATGGGGTGTAAAGTCTACCGATTATATTCTATGCAAAATTAAGATACTTTCCCTTTGTTTTATAAGGATGGATACAAAAACGGACTAGAGAAACTAGGAAAAGAATCCCCAAACAGGTTCCACTAAAATGTATTTTAATCTAAAAAATAAAAGTAATAAACCCATAAGGGGATAAGCCCTTTCATCCTGTTTTGCACAAGACTTGTCAGATAAAGCCCAGGTACATCCACAAATGTTTAAGTACACCTTCATAAGTCACATGGTCCTTTAAACAAATTGACCAATCCAGTAAACTTTAAAGTGACATACCCCCTTCTTACACTTCATTCTTAAAACCTTATAGAAATCATAAAAAAACTGTATAAAACCACCACAGACATAGATAAATAACAACATACAGTGAGACAATAAAAAACCGAGTTAAACTCCATTTCAAAAAAACTTAAAATACACAAATTATCTAGATACAGCATTTAATCTTAGAAGGCGAGCAAACAGTAGTCATTAAGATATGGCCAATCATTCACATTTAGCAATAACTGCCAATACAGTTGCCTTCTTTCAAGATTAAGTGCTCATGGCCCTCCCCTACTATTCAAGGATGGATGTCAGGATTGATGACATTGGCTTGAGCTATGGACTTTTTTCAGTAGGATAGGCTTGAAAATAAGACAAAAATGATGAAATGCATAGTAAATGCCAGGTTTCGTGAATCTACAAAGTTATTAGCTTGTTTTTCTCCCATTAGCAAATGCTCTCAATGGGAGACATGACATCTGTAGTCAAATACAGCTGGACAAGAAAAGTCGGTGCATAATGTTATGAGTGAAAAGTACAAAAATGCCTTCAAGCATCTGCAAAGTTGTTAGCCAATTTTTTCCCCTTTTCATTGCTGACTACTTTTACTTGCAGGCAAGCTATCCGAAGGTGCAAGTAATTAATCTTGAGAGTTCTGAGTACTGTCTGCAGAGAAAAAAGCAAACCTTAAAAAGGTACAGTTGCAAGCAGTTCTGGGAAAAATAAAGTCTGAAATTGGGATAAGTGAATAAGAAATAACCTCTCCAAAAGCCTTAATACTTTAATGCATTTAATAGAATAGGGCATTATTAAGTTTTACTTGAAGGCAGCCAGTGCACTTTTTCTTGGGCATAACATTTAAGGTTTCCTGAAAGCTTGCAAGATGTTTTTCACATCTGGGAGGTAGAGTACAGACAAAAAAGTACAGACAGCAATCACTGGAAGAGGAACACAAGCTGTAACATGTGCTTGAGGAAAAGTAACCTAGTAACCTTAATTTTAGATTAGGTAATCTCTGTGGATACAGCCAAAGATTTGGGCAAATGCTCCTCACTGATGGGTTAAACTTCATTTTTGAAAGTATACATTATTTTGTGCATTTACTCTAAGCCAATACAAGATGGGGGAGTTCTGAAATGTAATTAGTTTTTTGTTTGAGAGTTTTCATTAAAGCAAAAAGTCTAGAAAAATTATTCCTGTCACTTCCATTTGAACATACGTCACACCCGTATAAAAGATCAGCCTGCCAAACAGTGCGCACATGCCTGACACCATTCGAAAGCACTGTCATGTATCATAGGTAGTAGCAATAGCTTTCTGTCATAATGGCTTCTCCAATCATATTACCTTGAAGAAATGTAAATGGCCTTACAGTTATTGACAAAAAACGGAAAGATCATTGAATTATATAAAGAAGCGTAGGGTGCATATAGCAATGTTGCAGAGGACATTTGGCTAGAAATTAATATGTGAATTTGACAAAAGATTTCAGGATGAAAACTTAGCAGAATATCAGAGAAAGGAAAGGAGGAGTTAAATACTGATTGCTAAAGGGGCTACAGTAGCGATAGAAGAGGAAATAAAACATACAATAATGTTAGATTTACTGTAGTGAGGGGGCTATTGGCCAGGGAGGAGGATTATACCGACATGTATTTATATTCCACCAAAACTGCCATTATGGAGCTTAAGAACATTTTGGGAAAAATAATCAGTTTCAGCAGGGAATATTATTTAAATGTGGGGACTGAAAATTGATTTACAATAGTAAGGATGTATCAGGGGGCAACAAGGAAAATATAACAAAACAGGTAGCTTTCTGAAGGAAACTATGAAAATATTTGGTTTGGAAGATGTGAATTCAGTAGGAGGAGCTCATAATTTACATATTATTCCCCAATATGCAACTGGGCTAGACTAGATAGAAAAGATATTTCACAGGAGCAAGTGCTTTTACATCAAAAGCTTCAATACACATAGAATAAATATTTCAGATCATATAATAAATGCCAAGATAAAAATACAGGGAAACAAAAAAAAAAAAGAGACACTGGTGCTTTCCTATTTACTTGTTAAAAGAGAGGCATTTAAGGAATGGGCAGTGGAAATTATTTGAAAATTATTACGAAAGACAGAAGTTCCATCAGAAGAGACAGCTAGTGAGCAGGACAAAATGAAAGTGGAGTCTATTAAGCAACTACTTTTGACAACTCCAGTGCACTAAAACTTTTAAAACTTCGGCAACAGAAAGCAGTATGGGTTGTCTCCGAATTTAGGAGGTCTAAAATAAGAAAAATAACCAGAGATCCTATAGAGGAATTAGAGATATTTCCAAAATGTTACGAAATTTTGTATAAAGCAAAGAGATGTGGAAACCAAGACAAACCAGAAAAAAAAAACTGTACAAAGCAGAGGATTGTGGAAACCAAGATAAAGCACAAATGAAAAAATATATAAAAAAGACAATTATGCCAATGTTATAGAAGCTAAGGCTCAACAACTAATAGTTAAGATAGGAGGAGATGAGATAAAAACAGTGATGTATAATCAATCTACAAGGAAGTCTCCAAAACAGATGTATTCTTGTAGAAGTTAGGAAAACAGTAACAGCAATCTGGAAGTATTTTAAAAGTAGGGGAAGCACCAGCATCTTGGAAGAAAGCTGTACTATCCAAAGAGGATAAAGACCCACCAGACCTGGTTTCACATAGATTCATTTTAATGTTAACCCATTTCAAATGTAAACTATGATTATAAAGTGTTTATGTCTTAAATAGCAAAGAGAATGGTAAAGATGTTGCCAAAACTGATAAATATGGATCAGTGTGGTTTTGTGGAGGGGAAGCAAACACTTGACAACATTAACAGAACAATGATGACACAGAGGGAAGACGAATGTAAGAAATTACTACTGTTGGTGGGTCTTGATACAGATAAAGCATCAGATACAATAAGCTGGGATTTTATAAGTAGGCCAATGGAAGCATTTGCACTTTGTGATATAATAATAGGGTTAACTGAGGATATATAAAAGCAAGTAGTAAGGCAGGAGGGTTCTTCTCATTTTAATAAGCTATGTTTGAACAGCAAAACCAGGGAAGGGTATCCTTTTTCCTCTTTGTTATTTGTTTTATATTTGGAATTACTGGCAAAGAAACTAAGAAGCTCAGAATTTCAAATATATAACTGGTATGGTAATCAAGAAAAGTTGGTTTTACTTGCAGGTGATACTATTTTCTACCTTCTAATCCAGAAAAGGAAAATTCTGTGTTGTGCAACACTAAGACAGTTTCATGTCTTTTCAGGATATAAAACTAATGAAGATAAAACAAATACTAGTGGTAAATTATGTACCCACACACAGGAACTGGTTCAGTAACAGCCACATTTATGGTGGTATGATAAGATGCAACATGTAGGTGTATGGATTAAAAAGATTTCTGCTATGACAGCTAAGGACATATGGAAACGAACTAAAGATAATACATAAAACTGTGAAGCTATGTAGATGCTCTTATGGAAATGGATAGTAAAATACAAGCAACGAAAATGTTATAGCCCCTTTAATTTTATACATAGATTAGGCATTTGTTTAGCAAAACAGAGGAGAAGCTGTGTACAAACATGCATAAAGAGATGGAATTTACTTGGAAAGGGAATAAGGCGAGAATTAAGTGGGATAAGTTGATCCTACCCATAGAGCAAAACTGTTTAGGATTACCCAAATTTGTATGGATATTTTAGAGGTGCATGGTTAGGGCTCGTATATAAAAATATATAATCAGCAGTGGTCAACACAAAAAAACACAAAACAATACATAAACAGCATTCTTTTGTTGAACGTTTTCATCTAACAGACCTGGATTTCATCAACCTTTGGATGAAAATATTCATAGACATAAGGAACCTCCAAACACTGAACCAGTCTCAGTCAGAATATGTCGAGGGCAGGTCATGCTTACTCAACCTGGTGGATTTTTTTGAAAATGTCAAAGTAATGGATGAAGGCAACATGGTACACACTGCACACGAACATGGCCAAAGCATTTGATACAATTTTCCACTCCGGCAAAGTAAAAAAAAAAAAAAAAAAAAGCTAAATAAACAGGGAATAATCCCCTATGCAACCCACTAGATTGCCAACTAGCTCATAGAAGAGACACAGATGATCAAAATAGGGAAAGTTTCCCCCAGAATGAGACAAGTCACCACTGGAGTCCCCCAGGGTTTTGTACTGGAACCTCTCCTGTTTGGCATCTACTTTTTCTGAAGCAAAAACCAATACCAAACAGCTCTGGCTGATTAAGATTGCAGACAACATGCAAGATAGGAGAAGTTACTGAATCCCCAAATGACTTAGGTTCTCAAAGAAATAACTGGTGCCAAAATCATGGTATGAAACCAAATGCCAAAAATGCATTACTGTATTCCTTGGGAAGTCATCTACCCAAGGAACTACCACACTGAAAATAGTCCCATAAGAGCTGACTCAGTTATTCAGAATTAGGAAACTTGTGCGGCTAGTAACCTAACTTTTGACTAACAAGTGTCTGTTGCTGTAAGAAAGCCCTTCTACATCGCACAACTTATAAAAGGTATTGTGTCTAGGTCTAGGGATGTCATAGTCTTCCTTTACTCACCCCTCATTAGGCCATCATTGAATATAAATGTCCTCTTTGACATGTATCTATCCAGACACATGCAACAACTGGAACACCTACAGAAATACACAAGGCCTAAACAACATGTTCTACATGGACCGACTCAAAGCCCTGTCACTATACTCTGTATCTTACAGACATCTTCCAACCCATTACTGATGGATTTACTGCACATCAGCAAGTCAAATGGCATCAGAAATAATTGGTCTAGGGATCTACAACTCTTCTGTTATATCAACAGAATGGTTTGGACAGGTATATCCTGCAGAGGATACCACTGCTGAGGAACAAAGTTCATCCTTGTCCATTTTAAAACACAACCTAGATCTATGGATGAGAAACAGAAAAATTACTCCAAAAGAGGCAAAATGCATTATCAGATGCAAGAGTCCCCTCAAATTACCTATGGTAATATCCAAGTTATTCTTGGGGGTAATAACTAATTATCAACCATTGGATGTGTGAGGCCAATCTATAACCAAATGGAATAGGTTATTTTGAGCACATAAAGGAATACTGGCTAGGTTTAAAATGGGCTGCAAGGGCAGCTAGCCTAGTACCTATCTGTGATCCTATGAACTATGAATGTATAAAAGGATGTGTTGTTCACATATTCTTTTGTGGTCTGTTGGGTTGGCTGTTGGTGCTTTATTTTATGGAGGTTTAGCATCTGTACCTGGAACGTGGCTGTGGTGGTGGTGCTGCAGTAGCGTTGTCGCCTCATAGCAAGACGTTGTCCCGTTCGATTTTCAGCTAGAGCGTCTTCTGTGTGGAGGCATACGTGAATGGGGCGTGCCTTTGTTGAAGGTTGTGTGTCAGGGCTGGTAACCCGGTATGTAAAAAATCCACTACCAATCATTAGCAGACCGGAGTTCCGCTGTGGCGACCCCTAACCGGGAAAAGTCGAAAGACACAAACAAACAAGCATCTGTACCTGGAACCCATTTGTCTGCAAGGCTCAAATAAAACAAGCAGAAGGTTATAAATCAAACTGATAAGGGATACTGATGATGAAGTGAGGCGTGGGGTTCAAGAAATAAAAAGAGTAGGATTTTGAATTTAGATCTTCAAGGAAAAACAGCAGCAACCACACATATTACATTCACAGAACTGCAGAATGTATTCAAAGAACTAAACTGGCAGTGGAATGCAGACGGAAGATTTTGCCAATATAGATAATCACAAGTAGGGGGTGCAAAAAACAGGCAAGGGGACAGAATTTACTGGAGAAAATTGGAAAAGGAACTAAAGTATTAGGACCAATAACAGAAGGAAAGATCATACAGTGGGATGAGACCAAACAGAAGTATGGACCACCGGTTAGAGATTCCCTTCCCTACAATGGACTGATAGCAGTATAAGCAAACAGAAACTGAGTAGGGGTGTTCTAACTGATAGACCAGCTCTGGCAGAGTTTTCAGTCCAGTCCAGAACAGAAGCGGTCATTAAAAAGGGGATAATGAGCAAAACATATAAAGTACTGCTGGCTAACTAAAGAAATCAATTAAAGGAGGTTAAAAAGCTTGGGAAGAGAAACTAAAAAAGCAATTTACAAAAGTAAAAACAAAAGGACATAATGTATGACTCTCGAGTATGGAACAACAGATTTTTTTCTTGCTTGGAAATGTTTGCAAATGTATTCTTGTACTCCTAGTAGACTACAAAATAATTTTTCCTCAGGTAGAAAGCAAATGCTGTAGGTGTGAGGGTAAGAAAAAGGTAACTGGGAACATGTTTTTGAGTGTGTAAAGAGCGGACAGGTTTTAAAAAGTCCTAAGAGGCCACTCTCTCAAAAATGTAGGATTAGCAAATGGCTGCACTTAAACAAGTGATTCTTTTGAGGTGGTACACAGGATCTGATTTGCCTAAACATAGTAAGGCCTTATATTTAATGCTATTTACCACCAAGAAAGCAATTACTGGAAAATAGAAATCAAAACCTAAGCCAACTGTAACTGAAGGACTGACTATTGTTAAAGGCATAAAATAATTGGAAGTAACATCTTTAGAAAACGGACGCAGCAGATTATAGAAAGAGACAGTAAGAGAGCAATTTATAATGCTGGAGTGAAAGACAGTGTTTAAAAAGACAACATATATGTAATGTATAATGCATGAAAAATATTAAAATGTCTTTTTTTCTAGCAATGTGCTTGCCTACAGAAAATGAAACTGATACCAAACCAAATAGTGAAGAAACAAAGTCCAAACCACCACACTGGTAATAAAATCAATTATTTTTACTTCCAACCACAACGGATGAGCGCTTTTGTCTAATGGATAGACTTCATCAGATGAAAGCACTGATATCATGATACACTTGTATATAAAATCACAAACAATTAAGAATCCATTAATTATAATTTAAAGGCATACAGGTTCAAAAACCAAATATCCAATTTTAAAAAGACTTCCCATCTTCCAAGACTTTGATAAACACATATATATTCTATATGCAAACTTTAATAATATAATTATTCAACTAATAAAATGCAAGTAATAAAAATGTGCAACAATTTAAAAAATATATATATATAAACATTTTTTAATCTTTTGGTTTATTATATACTTTATCAGTATAAAATCTGTGCTACATAAAAAAGCTTATAGTCATTTAAACCTGGTGGTGAGTTTGAATTCAGCCTGAGCTGCCATATCAGCTCTTTGTATAATAAATGGTTCTTGAGGTCCCCCCCTCCCTTGTGCAAACCATACCTAACTGTATCAATAATACCAAACTTGAAACTGGATATACCTGAACATGCAGTGCTGTGTTTATATAGAGCATTGGTCTCCCTATGAGTTCTAATTTCATATAGGTGTTCATAAATTCTATCCTTGAAGGGTCTCTCGGTTTTACCAATATAGTATGCCATACATGTAGTACAGATAGCAATGTATACTAACATGTTGGATCTACAATTCCCCTTAACAAGCTTCACCACACTTTTAAGACTATTATTAAGTCTAATAGTATCCTCAGTCCATATAAAAGAACACACACTACATGCCCAGCAAGGTGCAGTTTTTTTATATGGTAATTTCCCTCTTTCTCCTTGTTCCAAGAGTTTCTTAAAGTTGTTTCCTACCCTATATGTAAAAATGGGTTCTTTGCCTACCCTCATGTAAACATCCTTGTTAGTTTTCATAAGGTTCCAATTATTTCTAACTATGTGTGTAAGTGTCTGAAAAAGTACTATATTCAACAATACAGGCTGTGTTATATTTAGTTTTACTGTCCTGTGTATTATAGTCCTTAGTAAGTGAGTGACCTAAAAGCGCTTTGTACTTCTTACCCCATTCATTCTTCACTTCTTCCAAAATCCCAAGAACTAATTCCATGGGGTATTCTCTTTCTACAAAGCATTTACTAAGAAATGTAAATTATTTTTCTAAATCCTGAGGATCTGATGTCATTCTGGCTATTCTTGATCAGACTTTTCTTCTGCGTAAAAGGATGATGACTACTAAAATGCAAATAACTGTTACACCATGTAGATTTCCTAAAAATATTAGACTTGAAACCTTCCTTTGTTTTAGAAATAGTCACATCCAAATAATCAATACTTTTATCATTCATAGTATAAGTGAATTTCAGAAAGCTAGTGCTGGACTCCAAATAACCCATAAAATGATGTAGTTCATCTTTAGTACCATACCACAACACAAAAATATCATCCAAAAATCTTAGATAAAGTCTGATGTTGTGGTAAAATGGTGAAGGGAAAATAGTCCTGTTCTCCCATTCCAGCAATACGAGATTGGCATAGGTGGATGAAGTCTATCCATTAGACGAAAGCGCTCATCCGTTGTGGTTGGAAGTAAAAAGAATCGATTTTATTACCAGTGTGGTGGTTTGGACAATGTGCTTGCCTATGACTTAATGGTAACAATGAAGCTGTTTAAAATAATTATACTAGTTAATTACTTGCTGGCTGGGCTAGTTTGTGCTTCTGGATTGCACTCTTCCATCATTCTAACAAATATTATTTTTTGCTGAAATCATCTTAATATATTTCATTTAAGCTTTGAAAACATAACTTGCAGTATACGGCTCATGCTACCTGCTGATCCTAATGTAAAAGTTACCATTCAGAACTGCAATGATGCAACCTAGGTTATGGGGGAGGATCACACAAATAGTTTTGAGCTGCCTTTCAAAAGAGCTCATCTTGTTAAGATTGTCCACCCCGCCCCCAACTTGGTATATGGTCTACTTTTTTTTTTTTTTTTTTTTGTAACTTCCTCCCACTTTAACTGTTGTGAAACAGTGGCACTGTTATGGGGACAGTTGGGCTGCAAGACACAGCAACTCAAAAACAAAAAAAAACAAAAAAGGAGCATGCTACAGTCATCCCATTCCCACTTGCTGGCTGAGTGTCACCAACCACATCTTCATTGCTATACTTGTTCTCTGTTTCTCGCGCTCGCATACTCTCTTTAGTGAAACTGTATTTCTTCTGCTACAGTTCACTCTTCTCATGTTTTGATGCAATTGAGAATGATCCAGTTTTGCTAAACTCTGGGGACTGAGCTGCCTTAATCTACTCTCCACAAAAGAGACTGGATTTACTCTGCAAATTGTTTTTCTTGGGTACAGTGGATATAAAAAGTGTACACAACCCTGGTAAAATGGCAGGTTTTTGTGATATAAAAAAATGAGACCACAGTAAATCATTTCAAAACTTTTCCCACCTTTAATGTGAACTATAACCTGTACAATTCAATTGAAAAACAAACAGCTGTTAGGGGAAACAATATAATAAATAAAAAACATACAACATGCTGGTTGCAAAAGTGTGCACACCCTTAAACTAACACTTTGTTGAAGCACCTTTTGATTTAATTATAGTATTCAATCTTCTTGGGTACACACCTGCCATCAATTAAAGAGACTCAGATTAACCCAAAATAAAGTTCAGCTGTCCTAGTAGGATTTTCCTGACATGTGCTTCACAGCAAGAGATTCTCCGGTTCGATTCTCAGCTGGGGTGCCTTCAGTGCGAGTCTGCATGTCCTCCCTGTGGTCACATGGGTTTCCTCCGGGTGCTTCGGTTTCCTCCCACATCCCAAAGACATGCTGTAGGTGGATTGGACACACTAAATTGGCCCTAGGCGTGAGTGAGTGAGAGTGTGAGAGTGTCTTCTGTGGAAGGTTGGGCGCCGGGCTGGCAACTTGACACTGTAAAACTCCACTGACAATCATGAGCAAACAGGTGATCCGCTGTGGCGACCTCTAACCAGGAAAAGCTGAAAGAAGAAGTACTCTGTTGCCTGCTACAGCAAATGCCATGGTTCACAGAGAGCTTACAAAGCATCAAAGGGATCTCATTGTTGAAAGGTATCAAGTCAGGAGAAGGGTACAAAAAAATTTCTACAACACTGGATATACCATGGAGCACAGTGAAGACAGTCATCAAAAAGTGGAGAAGATATGGGACAACAGTCATGTTGCAAAGAACTGGACGTTCCTCCAAAATTGATGAAAAGGCGAAAACTGGTCAGGGAGGCTGACAAGAGACCTACAGCAACACTGAAGGAGCTGCAGGAATTTCTGGCAAGCACTGGTCGTGTACTACATGTGACAACAATCTCCTGTATTCTCCATATGTCTGGGCTATGGGGTAGGGTTGCAAGATGGAAGCCTTTTCTTACACTGAAAAACATCCAGGCTTAGCTAAAATTTGCAAAACAATACATCAAGTCTCCGAAAAGCATGTGGGAAAATGTGTTATGGTCTGACGAGACCAAGCTTGAACATTTTGGACACAATTCCAAAAGGTATGTTTGGCACAAAAATAGCATTTCACTGTAGGGATAGCGTTTTTTTGGTGATGTGAAGCATGGTGGTGGCAGTATCATGCTTTGGGGTTGCTTTTCTTCAGCTGGAACTGGGACTTCAGTCAAGGTGGAGGGAATTATGAACAGTTCCAAATACCAGTTACTTTTGGCCCAAAACCTTCAGGTGTCCGCTAGAAAGCTCAAGATGAACAGTGGTGCTGGGTAGTGTTGTCGCCTCACAGTAAGACACTGTCCGGTTCGTTCCTCAGCTAGAACGTCTTCTGCGTGGAGACATGCGTGAAAGTGCGTACCTTTGTTGAAGGTTGTGCATCAGAGCTGGTAACTCGGCATGTAAAAATCAACTACCAATCATTAGCGGACCGGAGTTCCGCTGTGGCGACCCCTAATCGGGAAAAGCCGAAAGAAACAACAACAGGGCAATGACCACAAGCATACATCCAAATCAACAAAAGAATGGCTTCACCAGAAGAAAATTAAAGTTTTGGAATGACCCAGCCAGAGCTCAGACCTAAATCCAACAGAAAATCTGTGGGGTGACCTGAAGAGGGCTGTGCACAAGAGATGCCCTCACAATCTGACCAATTTGGAGGGCTTTTGCAAGGAAGAGTGGGCAAATATTGCCAAGTCAAGATGTGCCATGGTGGCAGACTCCTACCCAGTACTAGTTTAAGGGTGTGCACACTTGTGCAACCAGCTTATTGTACGTTTATTTTTTCCCCAACAGATTTGTTTTTCAATTGAACTGTACATGTTATAGACCACATTAAAGGTGGGAAAAGTTTTGAAATGATTTATTGTGGTCTCATTTTTTTATATCACAAAAACCTGGCATTTTAAAAGGGGTGTGTAAACTTTTTATATCCACTGTAAATGTAATTCTTTTACAAACAGAAAAATTTTGATACGTCATTTTGTACAACTGTCTTTCGTACTTTGTTTCCAAACAATTCCTCAGTCATTCCTACAGGACTGTACATTGCTTGAATTACATAGCAAACAGATAAGTACTCAATCCACTCATGCATCTTAGTAAAGAACAAACAGTTTAGCATTAAACTGGATCTCAATTAGGGTTGACTAATTTTTCAAAGACTGACTTTTCCGCCCATTTCCATAGCACAGATTCTGCTGCAGAGTAAGGAAGAAACCACTGATGTGTGACCAAGTTACATTCTAGCCTTCGGTCCACAGTCTTTCTTGAATTCTAGTTCTTATGTTGGCAGTTTGTCACTATGATTTCTGAAGCAAAATTGCCTTCAGAGACAATAAAGTAACGTTAAGTACACAAAGTAGCCACTAAATAATAAGAATAAGAAAAACCTAAATGTAATGACAATACACAAACAATTTTATTCATCCATTTGTTCATTACCTGGATAAGGTAGATGACCCAGCAGTGGGTTTTATTATCATTTCTAATCCATAACATTTTAGGTCATAAATCACTACTACTCAAAGAAGAAGCAAGCTGAATTCAACCAATGCAAATATTAAGCAATAATTTAAGGAGTCACATTTATTTTCTGGAGTATAGAACTAGACAAATGGACCAATCTCCAGGTCATCTCAGTGTACATAAAACAGAAACAGTTTCATGTAACAACTCATACAAAATATTGCATATTTCACTCAAGACAAATAGTTATACAATTCAAGCCAGCTAAACAGTTGTTTCTGAAGTTACAGTAAAGCTGCTGATTCACAATACATGACAGCTTTATATTATTTGACTCAAGATTGAAATGCATACTTATGACACATACAGACATATGGATATGCATAAATTTATTTGGGCAGTACAGTGGCACAGTGGACAGAGTTGTTGCCTCACAGCAAGAAGTTCCGCAGTTTGATTCTTAGCTGTGGTGCATTCTGTGCAGAGTCTGCATGTCATCCTTGTGTTTGTGTGGATTTCCTCCCACATTCCAAAGACATGCAGTAGGTGGATTGGACACTGTAAACTGGCAATAGCTGTGAGTGTGCATGCATGTGTCGTATGGATGAACTACTGCTACAGGGCTAGCCACCCGGCAGGATAAACCTTGACTCTAGACGACTGTCACTATTGAAGTGCCACCCCGACCCCTTGTGCAAAAATTAGAAAAAAAGGGGTTGTGGATGGATATGTATAAATTTATTTATATATTTGTTAACTTGGTAGTATGCAGACTTTTCAGCCATGACCAGCACTCAAAGAGCAAGCATAGCCTGTCAAAAAGCAAGGAAACACACAATAAGACAATTAGTTATAGACAGAATACATGGCAAGCAGAGGACACACAGCAGCATTGTAACAGAAAGTGCACTACACAATTATCTCCAATATATTCTGTTTAAGTACAAACATTCAATAAAAATGCAACTATGCAGAATAAATGTGCAAAATTTAAATCTGTATGCAGTTATCAAAATGGAATGTATTAATATTTTGATTTATGATATATGAAAGCATGACTACTTGGATTCTTTGTGTAGATGTTCTCAGAGTTTTTTTTTTTTCAGTTTAAGGTTTGTTGCTTTCTTATTCATTTGTGAGACGGCTGCTAAATGACGAGACAGGCCCTATCCCAGGAAATGTTTTTTCTACCATAGCTGTTTTGAAGGAGGCCAGGCTAAGATAAGGCGATCATCTTGACCATTTCTGAGAGCACAGTTTTATTCTGTAAGAACAAGTTTAACTCTCAGAGGTGGCCAATAACTTGGTGCTATTATTTTGACTAGTAAAATTCTTAAAAGAAGGGTAGACCTTCTTGAAAACTGGGGGGGGGGCATGTTCTAGTTTTGTATAAGTTACTTTTTCCCCCCTATAGTTGCGGGGGCAGCAGGAGAAAGGATACAATAATTTTAGTATGGGTAGTGAATATTAAAGAATCCAGAACTAGACCCTGTCACTTCTATTCAAGCGCATGAGGGTTTTTTTCATAAGAAGGGATGGTAGGTTTGATAGTGTCTGTGTTGTAGAAAACAGTAAGATATTACATTTTTGGGGAGTTGATTAGTAGTGCGTTGGAGGAAGACCACAAAGATCAGTGAAGATTTTTGCAAGTTTGCTTGCAGAATTGAATGATTTTCTAGGAATCAAATCAGCAATACATCATCTGCATATATAACATCATGAAAGGATAGGTCAGTAGTTCGGAGGATATGTGCTGTGTCTTTAAGAAGCATATCAAGGACTGAATGTGCACATATAAATACCGGGCACGTGCTATTCCCAGTGCCATTTTGAGAGTGCAGCCAGAGTGAGCATGTATGAATGCAGTAGTTAGTTTGTATACAAGTTAATTAAGTTAAAGTTAGTAAACATCTATTGTGATGTGTTTGCATATAATAAAGCTGCTTGAACAGTACCCACGAAGACGTTTCTACTGTTTCCAAAGTAGGAGAGCAACATGGTGTTAGAACTGGGATTCTAGAGAAAGATATTCTGAGCCATGAGGTGCAGAGATGACAGTGAAGGTAAACTAAGAGAAACAATCACAAAAAAGAGCCAGAAAATAATCAAAGGTAATGAGAAGTCGCATAAACTGCTTATTTTATAAAAACGATAAAACGGAGCATTACAAGGGCACAAACCGCACTAGTAAACAAGTGGGAGGCACAAACCGCACTAGTAAACAAGTGGGAGGCACAAACTGCACTAGTAAACGTGGGAAGCACAAAAGGTTTATTAAGTAAGGGAAATGTTTACCATCAAGATATCTGACAAAACGAGTATGTTTAAAAGGCAAAAGTAGTACGCTTTAGGCAAAATGGGCATATTTAGAGTAAAACGAGCACAAGAAAAGGACAATGGGCATGAAAAGAGATTAAACAAGTAAAACGAATATAATATGGACAAAAAGGGCACATTAAGCATAAATAAAGCAATGAGACTGCATGTTTTTTGGCAAAGTGCTGTGTTTGGCATAACTACGACTTCTTATTGTATTAAGGGCATAACTAGAGTTACTCAGTGTGTGTAAAAGTGCTTATAGCGTGTGCTTAATACTGTGCATGTATTCTGAAGAGTTTATATGTGTGCAAAGTGCAACTATTTTGTTAAGTACAGTCAAAGTATAGCCATTTCGAAAAGTTTTTTGTGCTGGGTGTGTCTATTCACACAAAGTTCTGCCATTACAAAGTGAGGTTCAAAGGGAGTTTTTTTTCCTTAAAGAAACAAAATTGAGATTTTCTTATCAAAGGGGATGGAACCTTAAAGATTTTCTGGTTCACAGCACATATAAAAGACCTTTAGAAAAGAGGACAAAAGAACTAATGTTTAAAGGTACCAAACCCTATGGTAATTGTACAATTTGCGAACACATAACACAAACTTTTGATAATATTAATGGTCTAAAATTTGAAACAAAAGGCAGCTTTAATTGTAGAAGTGTGGGTGTTATTTATGCAATAACATGTCCATGTAAAATGTTCTATATAGGAGAAAGTAAAAAGTTTAGGTGATAGAGTGAAAGAACACAAAATGTCTGACATCGGTCTGAGGCAAGAAAAGTTTCCCCAACGGGGTACTTAGCTTTAAAGAAGACTTTGGTTTCCAAATTTTCGTAATTTCAGGAGCTGGCCGACCGGCACTTGCGAACTGCTACTGCTTCTGCTTCGGGCACCGCGCAGCAAAAAAGACTGGAGAAAATGGCGTCGGCTGTGTCTTATATACCCGTCACACTGACGTCAGGAAAGAAAGCGACAACAACCGACGCCGGACCTAGACTTTGGAATTCGGCCGACCG
Source organism: Protopterus annectens (assembly GCF_019279795.1). Classification (NCBI taxonomy): domain Eukaryota; kingdom Metazoa; phylum Chordata; order Ceratodontiformes; family Protopteridae; genus Protopterus; species Protopterus annectens. Next base: position 1,205,726,609 of record NC_056727.1, read on the forward strand.
AGGACCCGCCTGACGGCAGGAGAACCCCATCTGTTATGACTGCAGCTGTATGCACGATGAACATCACAAAAGAGATGTTAATAATAAAAGCAATAGTCCCATAGCAGAACATTTTAATGAAATGCATCAGGGCGACCGGAGTGGTTTGCGAGTTACAGTATTGGAACAAGTTAAATTAAATTTTGCAAGTGAGGATACAATCAAATATTTATCAAGAAAGAAAGAGTCTGTTTTAATATTAAAATATAATACATTGAAGCCGTGTGGAATGAACAGAGAATGCAACTGGAAAAGTTTTATTTAAAATACATACATTTTGTCTTTAATTTTTATTTTAATGGACAATGTTTCTTTAAGGTAATAATTGATTATTAATTGTATAATAGTAATCAAGTGATGTGGGTAGTTTTTAAACTATAAAAATGGTGTAGTTTTCAAATTAATTTACTCTGTAAAGGCTTATTTTGGCCGAGGCGCTAGAATATATTCGGTGTTTTTATATAACTGAAGTGAAAACGTTTGTATTAAACAACTGAACTTTGAAATCAGTGGACACAGTGGTTTATGGTCTTTTTGTTATAAAATCAGAATACGTATTGACCCAAGAGATTTGAACAAAAGCACTGAAGAGACCACATCATCCAATGCGTACAATTGAAGAGGTTGCACCTCTAATACCAAATGCCACTGTTTTTTCTGTCTTGGATGCAAAACGTTAATTTTGGCAAGTGATGATTGATTGCAAATCCTCATTACTAATGACTGTTGGTACACCGTTTGGCAGATACAGATTCCTAAGGATGCCATTTGGAATAAATTCTGGAAGTGAAGTCTTTCAGAGTGAGATGGAGCAAATTTTTTCGGGTTATCCTGGTGTCATAACAGTAGATGATTTATTGGTTGAAGGCAATGGTGAAGCAGAGCATGACAGAAACCTAAAGAGAGTTTTAGACCGAGCACATGAAGTAAACTTGAAGCTCAATCCTCTGAAGTGTACATTCAGGCTACCACAAGTTACATACATAGGTCATTTATTTACCAGTACTGGCTTGAGACCAGACTCGACCAAGCAAGCAGCTATTCTTGAGATGACAGCACCAGGGAATATTCAAGCTCTACAGCGTTTCCTAGGCATGGTCAACTATTTAGGCAAGTTTATATCAGACTTTAGCGAGTTGACAGCATCTTTACTAGAGCTGACACACAAAAATGTTACATGGTCATGGTTAGAATAGCACCAGAAGGCATTTGAAGACCTTAAGCAGAAAAGTGACACCCCACCTACATTAAGATACTATGATGTGAATAAACCAGTCACTCTTTCCTGTGATGCTTCTAAATCTCGTCTTGGTGAGGTTATTCTTCATGAGGGCACAACAGTAGCCTATGCATCTAGAACGCTTACCCAAACTGAAATGCAGTATGCTCAAATTGAGAAAGTACTTTTGGCAATAGTATTTGCATGTTCCAAGTTTCATGATTACATCTATGTTCGAACTACTCAGATTGAAACTGACCACTGATCTCTAGTTACTATTCTAAAGAAGCCTATGCATTCAGCTCCAGGAAGATTACAAAGAATGATGCACAAATTGCAAAAGTACAACTTCAAAATGGTCTATATGAAAGGCAAGCTACTTTATCCGGCTGATGCCTTATCCAGATCGCCCAGAAATATAACGGAACAGAATGTTGACTTTGACGTGATGGCATTTCATAATTTTTCTACCACTAGTCTTAATGAGTTGAGAGATCACACAAAGACTGATCCAATTTTGCAAAAGCTCAAATTACTACATTAATTTTGAATGGCCGTCAAAGTAATCAAGTATACCACATGAAGTGCAAACCTAGTTTCCTTACAGAGATGAAATGCTGATGGAAGATGTTATTATTTTCAAAGGTCCTAAATTTGTTGTTCTTGCTTCCTTACAACAACAATATACCCAGATTTTGCATCGCAGTCACCCAGCTTCCACATCTACTAAGAGAAGAGCGAGAGAACGAGTATTTTGGCCTTCACTGCTAAAAGACATTGATAAAGTACTTTCTTCTTGTTCAGTATGTAATAGTACTACACCACATTTGCAAAGAGAACCACATCAGCTAAGTCACGTTCCAAAACTACCTTGGTCAACAGTAGCCACTGATATCTTCGTGAAACTTAGTATCGGTAGACTCTTATTTGAATTGGTTTGAGACTGACCTACTACCTAACCTAACATCCACTACTGTTATTCCCAAGCTGAAATGTCATTTTGCAGTCTATGGTAGTCCACACAAAGTTATGTCTGATAATGGTACTCAATTTACTAGTCAGTTGTTTCACAAAGTTACAAGAGAATGGGACTTTGTACATGTTACTAGCAGTCCTGAATATCCAAAGTCAAATGGGCTAGCTGAACATGCAGTGCAGAGTGCAAAGCAATTTACTTGAAAGGTTAAAGCGTGACAATACCAATGTCTTTTTGAATTGACTTAATCTCAGAAACATACCCCATGACGATATACTTGGCTCACCTGCTCAAAGACTTCTATCCAGGCAAACCAGAATGACACTACCTATTAGTCCCAGTTTATTGAGGCCTAAAGCCAAGAACAACAGAACCATCAAGGCTCAAGTATTCAAGAAGCATTCTATCCATAAGTCCAGTTAAGATACATAGAGCGGGTTTCTTCATCCATTGAGGGAAGGAGAGACAGTGAAGATACAAACGGCGAAAGGTTTCTACCAGACTGATCAAGTTACAGAAATATGTGCCGAGCTAAGATCCTACCTTGTAGAATCTCAGGGTGTGGAGTACAGGAGAAATCGCAGGCATCTTCTTCCTGTACCAGAATCAGTATCGCAGCATTGCTCCTGTGATACAGACTCTAGATCTCAGGGCAAATGAGACGTTGTTCCTATCCCAGAGAGTGTTTCAACTTCTAATCCATTCCTGCGGAAGTTCCAAATACTTCCAAGGTTGAACATTCTGTAGAGACAGCTCCAGTTGCTAAATCGAATTCCCAGTTTTATGTCACATGATATGGTTGAATATCCAGGCCCAGTGTGAAATACACAGCAACATGGACATAACTGTACATATGTACCTAGTCTTGTATAATTGCATCACATAGAGCTACTTGTAATATCTGCATGCCAAATAGATTTATAACACTGCATGATCTATTTCTCAAATAGGGAGGATGTAGATCAGGGTGCATGTGCTGTATCTTTAAGAAGCACATCAAGGACTGATTGTGCACATATAAATACTGGGCATCCACTATTCCCAGTGCCATTTTGAGAGTGCAGCAAGAGAGTGAACATGTATGATTGCAGTAGTTAGTTTGTATACAAGTTACTTAAGTTAGTCAGTAAACTATCGTGATGAGTTTGCATATAATAAAACATTTGTCTGAACAGAACCCACAAAGACTCTTCTTTTGTATCCAAAGTAGGAGAGTGATAGTCATTAACTGACAGAAAGAAAAGAAGAGGACCCAAGAGAGAGGCCTAAGGGAAAGGTTTGATCTCTAAGGAAGTCTTGAAACCATTTGATTGTGATGGCTGCAAATGTAAACTTGAGTAGTTTGCTGAGCAGTTTATTAGGATTCTTAATCTCGTTCTAGTCATATCTATAAACAAGTCAACGGTAATTACGCCTTCACTGATACAACAGCAAATTGTATCTGTAGCAGTTAGGCTGTTGTAGTGCTGAAGGCACTGTGAAACCCATGCTGACTTACTTACGCGCTCAAATAAACTGACTGAACAACTGTTTTTTTGAAAACTGTTGCAATATGGCAGAACATGAAAATAGGTCTGAAGTCCTTGACGTAAACGGTAAATTATATTTTTGTGAATGGAGTGTCTGAAGACAGGTGGCACTATTCTAGACGTGAGGGACAAGTTAAAACATGTATGCAAGGGGATTAAGCAATTTTTTTTTTTCATCTGCATTTATAAGGATAGTAGAATGAAACTTACTGTACTTGGCAGAAGAAAAGTTTAGGTTTTTTAATACAGATTTGCCTTCTTTGGCAGCAGTTTGGGAAAAAATGGAAGATCTCAGAAAATTCAGCCAGCATGTACAGTTTTGAAGCAGAATCACTGGCTGGGCTACCTGTGGTAGTAGAGGAGGATGGGCACTTACTGGTTAACTTTTATAATGTAGAAATTAAGAAGCAGCCTTCTGCAACACTATGCTTTTAAACACAGTGTTTCATTAATATTTATTTAGTTATTTATTTATCATCTGCTCAGCCCAGTCCCTACCCAAACTGCAAAAAGTCACACAGGAAGCCTTTTCCTCTGCTGAAACATGGTTATCCGATGCCCAATTAATACTCAACCCAAACAAAACGAAACTACTCATCTTCCAACCCACCAAACATACTCAAAACAAATCTCACTTTAACATCACAGCAAAAGACAACACCACTATATACCCGACTGAACACACCAAATTGCTAGGAGTGGAAATAGACAAACTAAAATTTGACATTCACATATCCATGACCATAAAAAAAGTCCACAAAAAACTAGGAGCGTTGTACAGAAATAAGCAATTTCTCACCAAAGCAGCAAAGATTTCAATAGCAAATTCCCACCTTATCTCCACCCTACGTTATGCTTCTCCAATATATACCAACCTAAGGCAATGTGATCTAAACAAGCTAGAGACCTGCTACAACAAAATCGCCAAATTCGCCACAGGGGCATCCTACCGTAATCACCACTGTCTCTCACTTGCTGAACTTGGCTGGCTTGAACTCCCTCACCTCCTTCAGTGGTATCAACTCTCACTCGCCCACAAACCAGTAAACCATCCACTAAATGTCCCACCCCTTCAGAATCTACTACAACCCTATCGCACCACCAGACCACTAAGATCCAGCAACAAAAATCACTTGCAGATCACTAAAGCCAATAACTCTGCTGGTGAAGCACTATTCTCTTGCGCCATAGCCAAATTATGAAACTCACTCCCACCCACAATTACCTCCCTACCATCATGCACCCACTTCAAAACTTTACTAAAAGCGCACCTATAAACATGCTGGCTATGCCCTTGCAACTCCCACTCTAATATCATCCACGCCATCCAACCACTACCTTTCTTTCCACTCCACTAACTACCTTGATTATAGCAAGCTCAGATGCTCATAAGCCTAGTACGTACTTATATAGCAGGAACTTCTCATTGTAACATTTGTTAATGTCTGTTATGTACTTCACAGATAAAGATTCTAGTTGTCTACTGATGTACTATGTTCTTCATCTGTAAATTTGTAAGTAATTGCTATGTTAAATTGTTAATCGCTATGTAATACAATGTAACTACTGTCTGTTTATTTTACTGTGGAGCTTTTCTCCCCGGGCCTCCGCTGAAAATGGACCTACGTCCAGGTCGGACACTCACGATCAACAAATTTAAATAAATAAATAAATGTATCCTTTGTTGAAAGGGATAGTCTCACTAGGCCAGGGGTTCTTAACCTTTTTTGTTCCATGGATCCCTTTGCCAGTCAGGTGAAGGCCATGGACCCCTTCTCAGAATAATCCATCAATGCAAGCTAAAGAGACTAGTTGTCTGGTTATGTGATGGAGAACCATTAGGTCTTTAATTTTGTGCCTATTTAGTAAACCTATGCTAAAGTGGTTTTGTAGTACACTGGTTATACATCTGTAAGAGCCAACATGTTCAGACCTTCTGTAAATTTCCTGCAGTTCTGCTTATTAATTTACATTGGTTGTCTGCACAGTTAACAGCCCTAAAGCCTGAGTTAGGGAATGTCATAACAGTTCAGTCTCTCTATGAGGAAGACTCGGTCCAAAGTCATGAGATGATAGGCAGGAGATCGTGAACTCTGTTATTTGTTTCGGTCACTAACCTTACCCAGGTTATCCACAACAAAGAAGCACAAATCAGTGGTCAATTTTTTATTGCACGTATTTTAAGACAGGTTGTATCACAGGATTTTAAAACTCTGTGCATGATGATGTGTGCGTCCTGAAATGTACTCACGGTACTAGATCTCAAAATCATATCCTAGAGTTTTCCAAGATTGAGTACAAAGCCATTCACAACATGTAATTCTAGATCTTTTGGAGGAAACATTCCACGTTGTTAAGTCAAGTTTGAAAAGCAATAAAACGACAAACACTTGTGTCATTATCATAAGCTTGAAAATTTGCTCAGAGTTTCCTGGAGTTAGAGTTTTATTCCAGTGTAAACACGTAGGGTGCTATAATAAGGACGGCATTCCTGAGCTTAGTGATATACCACGTTTACAGTGTAGACTAGATGTAACTAATGCAGCTTCACCCTTTATTGTTGATAAAATAGAATCTGTATCACTTAAAATCTACTCAGAAAATGTAATACCTTGTGATCTGTAACATAGCAATACAAGACAGAGTGGCTAGTTCCTTTCTTTCTGTTGCTGTTACAAAAAGTAATTTGGAAATCTGATCAGTACTAGGTTTTAGTTCTGAATGTCTCAAGTCAGGACACAGAAAGTCAAGGAGGGACAATAAGAATGCAGAACTTTCCACTTTTTCTTTAATATTAAAGTTAGGAGATTTGATAACAGCTTGTAGTTGAAGCAGTCTGTATCCAAGAATTTTGTATTACAATTTCATCTTGGTAAAGCACTTACTCTAACACTGGAAAGTTTGCAAGAATGTCATCCTCTAGTCTCTTCTTTCATATTGGTAACTTAGCCAAGAAAGCTTGTAATATTTCAGTTGCATCCATAATGGTGACTTTACAACCTTGAATAGAAACATTTATCTTATTCATATAGTGAAAAATATCTGCCAGGTAAGCCAAGCCATGGATAAAATCCTTCCTTTCAAAAATGTTCCAAGAGTGGGTTTTCCCTTTATTTCAGAAAAAGAAAAACTTCTGCCCTTAAGTCTTGAAGTGCTTGTTTGAACTATCTTGAAAGCCAGCATACTTCTGTGTGATAGAGAAGCAACTCATACTGCTCCCATTTCTTGACAACATTTTTTAAAAATACGATGATTCAGAGAACTTCTTTTGATAAAGTTGATAACTTTTATGGCTGTTGACAAAACTTCTTTCAGGGTTGTTGTAAGAGTCTGTTGCCAATGTATGTCTATGTACAAAGCAATGAGTGACGAGGATTTGAGGAGCTTCTTTTCTCACTGAAGTAGCAAAACCAGATGTATTACCAAGCATCACAGGAGCTCCATCAGTGCAAAGAGAATGAAGTTTTTCTTTCTAGTCAAAGTTTTGTTTGTAAAGAAAAACTTTTTACCATTTTAAAAACATCAACAGCCATTGTAGTTTCTGAAAGAGACTCACAAAACAAGAATTCTCCTTTGATGGCGTCAGCATACACACGGGGAACAAAAACAAGGAGCTGGCTACATCAGAGATGTGTAATTTCATCCAGTTGCATACAGAAAGGGAATGGTGAGGCTGCCAATTCCTCAATGACCTGGTTCAAAACATTAAAAAGACACATCAACTATTCTAGAATGTATTACATCATTTGACAAGGGAACTGCTTACAGTTTTTTCCTCTGTTCCAGTCCACAAACCAGTTTGAGTATTTCCAGTGCACATGGCTTGACTAAAGTCTCTCCAAGTCTGGGGCTTCTTTGGCTTGGAAATCCAGTAAGCAAATTTATAGGATGCTTGAAGAAAAGGCTTTTGTGAAATGGCAAAGCCAAGTTTAGGAAGTGTCCCTGCTTTTTCGACTTGAGCTTTTTTTTGCACAAAAAAAAACGCCAGCATGGGCAGATGTGAGATGCTCTTTCAGTTTTGCTAGCTTCATACTTCCGTTTGCCAGACTTTTTCCACACAAAAAACACTGAGGTTGTTGAGTCCCATCATGTTCATTAATGCAAGTGAAACCAAATACATTACTTCCTTTTCTTCGACATTTCAAATTAAATTGGGTCTGTAAAAAATATGAAATAAAATATACAATGACCCCCCCCCCCATTAATATTCCAAAACATGCACGCTGACTGGTCAGTGTGCCCGTTGTAAATCCAATTTACACTAGTGGAAAAAGGTCCAGTTACCCAGACTTTTTCCATTAGTAGAAGTCTTTAATTTTTTTGTGTTAGGCAGCAACAGAGAACGTAAGAGCTCCGTTGCTATAATCTCGCTATATTAAATGAGTTTAACATAGCGAGAAATCTTAAAAAAAGGCAATGAAGATCTTTCTTTCTCCATTCCTTTTTTTAAAGCTGTCTCACTATGTCAAACTTGTTTAACATAGCGAGATAACTTGAAAAAAAGCAACGAAGATCTTCCTTTCTCCATTACTTCCTCTACACACAGCTCTGATGTACTGCGTAAGCATATGCATGTGCAGTACATCAGAACTGCTCCAGGATACCGGACAGCTGCGCAAGGGCAGCACGGAGGCATTATACAATGCCATTATTTAAGTATTTTTTTTCTTAAATAATGTGTCATTGTATAATAGCAATAACCCACTTCTGGGTGTGGGTAATGCTGGATTTACCCACGGACATCTTTGTTTAGCCACTCTGGCTTCACCCTCGTGACCAAACCACACCAACCGTGGGTAAATCCAATATTACCCACACCCAGGCATGGGTTATTGCTTAAATATTTAATACTTGACAATTAGCAGTTTTTAAAACTCCATATTTTGTAGGCTTCTTATGTAATTTGTTTGATAAATCTGCATAATGTCAATAAGTAATGTGTGTTAATTGGTGTACGTCTTGCACTATTTAACATACAAATTCTGTATTTACATGCAGAAGATATTCAAGAAAAGTTATATGGCGAAGATATTCAAGAAAAGTTATATGGCAAGTAAGTACAGTATTGTAGATTTGCAATTTATCCTAAATGTTAACACTTTTAATGGCTTTTAACTATTGGATAGACACAAGGATTACAGCAGATCAGGAATCATGTCCTTTCTAGAATTCAGTGTCTTTTCTTGAATCGATGCATAAAGTTGCATGGCTTTCCGAGCCTTCCTAGAAACCTAGAGGCAAAAGAAAAATGTAATGCATGTGGGCATTACACAGACATCGCTAGGATCACAGACTGATATACATCGTAACATCAGCAACTACGAAAGACAGACATCAACTGCATGGATCAACAGCCTCACAGTGGGCATGCATATACACCCATAGCACTGGCCGGTATACATGCACACAGCAGAGAAAAGGTTAAATAACATACACAATTATCTAAAGCTTGAGCTTCCCCTCTCTCACACTCACGTGGATTAACATTCGACCGATCTTAATATCTTCAATGTTCCTCCAAAATAATTTACATCCAAGTCATCATCATTCCTACAAAATGCTTTACAATCTATGCCATCGCTTTTTAATTCCTCACCTTCATAGCACACATGACCAGACCTCCATTGCACCAAGCACATCTCCCACTAACCTACAATCACACATGCACCACATCAACACACACACACTTCCTCTACATATCACCCAAATTATATATTTTCACATTCTCTAACGTTTACATACACAAACACATAAAACCTAAACCGACAACAATAAACTTAGCCATAACAATTAAAAACAAACTTAAATGGCACTACCATTTTCTACACTCTCTCAAGACACTTGTACTCAGTGGCAATATACACCACAACCTAGGTCCTTCCCATGCCATGGATAACTCTCACTCTGTCACTACATTACAGACCAAATGTTAGTATATCCACCTATAAAGAGATCCAGCCTATTTCTCAAAATAAATCTCATCTGCAATAAACTGCAAGACTTCCATGCCTGCCTATCATTCGACTTCCCAGAGTCACTACAAAAATACTGTTAAAACCTGAAATAAAAAAGACAGAATTATTCCCCCCATGCTTTAACATAGCCATTATATACAAAAACTCTCTAGTCTAGAAACCCTGTAAGTCTACCCCCACCCAATCCCAAAACTTTACACAGAAATTACTGATCATTAAGCTAAAACTGAACCACAGAAAGACCATTTGCATTACTGCTTTATACATCCCCCCAGGAAATAACACATCTACTGCAGAAGACATCCTCTGATGGATCTCTCATAAAATACACCAAGAGACCATTAAATGAGTTACCTAGAAATGTATTCTAACCATTGGATGTGGTTGAACATATCTGGTTTACACTCGTAGCTAGCATGTTTATTCATGTTAAAAGTGGCCTACATATGAAAACTTATGAATTCTCAACTGACCAGTTCTGTAAACCTTAAACAATGAAAACGACTCGCCTCCTTTCACTTAACAAATAACGGAATTGGGGAAACACTTGAATGTAATCACTGGGCAACCAAAGTGAGAGTGCTCGACCATTTGGTGGCTGAACGACTACTAGTGCTGAGTTGCCAGATAGTTTGCCAGTTCTACTGCATGACAGTTTGTACACAGCAGGAACGTGATCACATGCCATCTGGCCGTGGGTCTAATAACTGCCATCATTTCAAAGCACGGATGAGTGCAAGCCATAAGCGATTTTTCGAGTTATGTAACAACTGTAATGTCATATGAAAACATCAGTTATTTGTAGTAGTGACTACAGATACAGCTGTAATACTGCTACAATTTATCGCATACATTCACAAGTGAAGGAAGCGCTAGATTTCAGTTAGGTTAGGGAAAATAAAGATAATGAGTTGATTTCCCCATCCAAAGTTATGGACCCCCTGAAATCTTTTGTTAGTGGACCTCAGGTTAAGAACCCCTGCACCAGGCTATTCACCTCTTTTCAGGGGAGACCCAAGGTGGTACTTATACTACTAGAGGAAATTTGGTAAGGGAATCGGGGAATTTCCCCATACTCTTTTTAATACGTGCCATGGATCTTTTACATCCACCCGAGCTACCACCAACTCAAGATGGGACCTTGGATTAGCATTTCATCCAAAGGACAAAGGCATTGTTAGAATGAAAATAGGAAAGCTCCCTGTCAGTTGCTTTACTTTGTTCCAGAAACATTTAGATTTACTCAAGAATAACCTGTTTTTTGTTTCATTTATGTAAATGCAGCACAACTAGTGGCTATCCTCGTTAGCTTTGATACAAGTGACCACAGAGTGGGTTCCGCTATGCACCTCAACCATACTGACTTTGAGACAGATATGCATGTGCACCCGCATGCACACACCCCTAAAATATGCAGTACTTAAATATCGACAATAGGATCCCAGAAACAGAAAAAAGGGGTAATGTAATGTTTGGATTCTAACAGCACTGAATTAGAGTAGAATCTATGGAGGAGGAGAATGGGATGAAACTGTAAGGTTACAACTCTTCCAACTTTATGCTGCAGTGAATCAAAGATTACATACATACAAAATATTTCAAGCATGGGCATTAATGCCCTTCTAGCTTGTTAATATATCAAAACACTTCCTCCCATAATAAGTATCCAAGCTGTTCTTAAACCAGTACTTGCTTTAATGTAATTTGGTAGTCTGTTCCATGCATTAGCTACTGTTAGAGAACCAATTAGTACACTTTTTCATTTCTATAGAATCTCTCCCTTTTTTAATTTCTCCAAGTCTTTTGGGTTTCTAATACCCCATTCCTAAGTCAAAGTACAATTAAAGTTCATGAAATTAGTATTATTTCACTCATTGATGTTAGACAAAAGTGCTCTTCGCAGCACCCGCAATGTGCCCAGTAATTACTCCTTCTGCAATTCGTACGGTGTTGCAGGAATTGGTAAAGTATCTAAATACGATTGTAAATTAATTTTTATAAGACCAGTTGCTCCTACTACTACTGGAACTGTCTGGGTAGCTTTCTTCCACATGGCTCTCATTTCTGCCTGCAGATCAACGTACTTTATGACTTGGTGTCTCTGTACGCAAGACACATTAGTCACTGGGTGTGGCAATTTCAATGATCAATGCTACTTTTGTCTTCTTTTCTTGGACCACTATATCTGGTTTTCTAGCATCTATCTTTTCAACTGTTGGCATTGGGTGATCCATGTGATATAAGCTTCAATCATTTTCTATGATTCTTTGTGGCTCAGGTTTCCAGTGTTTTTCAGCCACTTCGACACCATAATGTTTGCACAATCTCCAGTGTAACAGTCTCGCCACATTATTATGCCTTTCAGAATACAGTCCCTCTGCCATTAGTGCGCCGCACCCAGCAATTCGGTTTTGCAAAACCTACATATATCCGTTTCTCCTACATGTTCAATGGACTTTGTAAACCAGCGTGTACGTAACCCACTGTCTTGGGCTGCCAATATTAACCTTTCATTGCTTGATGTGAATTCACCTCTCCTTAACCATTCCTGCGTTCAATCTTGATCAACATGAGGCTCTTCCAGAAGTTTTCTATACTTGCAACTATATTTATGTTTTTTTCCACATTTCTTGCCTTCTCATCTGCTCCTTCACCTTACATTCTTTCTTTTGTTTTTTTTTATCACATTCAGTTGCTGCCGGAGTTTTATCCACTTCTGGTTTGATTTCCATTCCTGCTTGATGTCGATATGCTTCTGCTAAATTAAGCAGATATGTCATCTTAGATTTAGTCCCCTCATGTTTCAAAACTTTCACTACATTTGGATCTTGTGAGGTCAGTAAATGTGTGAAGTCCCATGACTGCATGTAATCAATTTCAAGGAGGCCCATACCTCATTCAGAACGGGGAATATATAATCTTGGTATACACTGATTTTTATAAATCATTTGGTGAGCATGAAGCACCCTTCTTGTTTTAATATCAATCTATCCAACACTTTTTGGGGCCAATCAATCACTCCAAAACTATAAGTTAGGACAGGAAGAGCAAATTGATTTATGGCTTGGATCTTGTTCCTAGATGTCAGTGCTGTTTTCAGGTCAATTTAGGTCTTCTAAAGTATTCCATACTAAGCTTTATTCACATTTGTTCATGTTTTATTGCTGATCCTTCATCAATTCCCAAATATTTATACACTCCCTCTTGCTCAAGTTCTTTTATATCACATTCTTGTCCCAAACCAATATTTTCCTGGTGCTGCAGTTTTCCTTTCTTAAAGGCTGCTTTCGCACATTTATCAAGATCACACGACATTTCAATATCATCTGAAAAAGTTTTGACAACCTGCAGCTGTGCTTTCAGTTCCTCATCTGATAAGCGATACAGTTTTAAATCCTCTGCAAAGCTGCAAGGCTATGGAACGTATCATCATAGAACTTATAAACCATGACATTGGTAATCTCCAATCTCTGGATGCTACCCAGTTCGGATTTGTAAAAGGCAGAGCATGTCTCCTAAACCTGACAGAATTCTTTGAAGTGGTCACCAAAGCCGTAGATGAGGGTAAGGTGGTTCACACAACCTATCTAGATCTCGCCAAGGCTTTCGACACCATCCCCCACTCTGGAATTATAGATAAACTCACTAAACTAGGTATAAATCCCTATGTCACAAGATGGGTTGCCAACTGGCTCACTGACAGAACCCACACTGTGAAAGTAGCATACTCTAAAATCCAACTTCAGACCAGTGACAAGTGGTGTACCACATGGTTTAGTCCTGGGTCCTCTCCTGTTTGGTATCTACTTCTCTGAAGTACAGGCTAACACAGAAAGTCTTTGGCTAACAAAGTTCGCAGATGACTGCAAACTAGGAGCCATAATCAAAACTCCTAATGATGTGGACATCCTACAAAAGGGCCTCACTGAGACAGATGCCAGGTGTCAAAGCCATGGCTTCAAGTTCAGTGCCAAAAAGTGCACTGTCATCCCTTTTGGTAAAAACTCTGTACCCATGAACTACCACATAGGCAATAGTCTACTCAACAGCAAAAGTGTGATAAGAGACCTTGGGACACATGTAGACAGTAGTCTCTCCGTTGATAATCACATCGCCAGAGTAGTCAGGAAATCCTTCTACGTGGCACACCTCATCACAAAAGGTTTCTCATCCAGGAAAAAAAAGAGTTCATCGTTCCCCTCTACTCATCACTCATTACACCCATTATAGAGTACAATGCCCCTTTTGGTACGCATCTCACAAGACATCTACAACAACTGGAAAGGCTGCAGAAATACCTAACAAAAGGATTACCGGCCTCAAACAGATGCCCTACGCAGACAGTCTCAAAAAACTCCAGCTTTACTCTGTCACATATTGCCTACTCAGAGGCAATCTCTACCTAACATACAAAGCTATGTAAACCCCAGAGCTGCTGGACATGCTCCACTTAAAGAAATCCCAATCTCTCTGAGCTACACGCTCTAGGGACCTAAACCTTGTCACCACAATAAACAGAACATGCTGGTGGGATAGATTCCTGTCCCAGAGACTTCCCATACTCTGGAATAAACTACCTATCTATATCAAACAAAGCTCCTCATTAGCACTCTTCAAGAAAAATCTTGATAATTGGATGGGAGATAGGAAATTCACCCCGGAGATCACTTCTATGGCTCTGCTTGACAGTGGCACAGGAAAATAATTTTCTTGGGTGACAAAAGCCAGGGTACCATTTGGCTAGGCTTATACAGGCCCTAGGGCCAATAGCCTAGTACCTACCTATGAACCTATCAACAAAGAGAAGATGAGAAGTCACTAGACTTTGTTGTTTTCTAGAAGCCAAATTGTAGCCATGACCTAAGCTGTTAAGTAAGCAGCTTACTGGATTAATGGCAAGGCAAAATAGCAACAGGGAGTCACCCTGGAATATCCTCCTTTGGATTTTTATCCCTGGGATAATCTGTTCTTTATCGTGGCTTAATTGCAAGGTGGTCTGCCACTGTTTCATGGTTACTGTAATGAAATCAGTCAATCAATCAGTGTACATTTTTAAGCACGATTTTATCCATGAATGTGGGATACTATCAAATGCTTTTTGATAGTCAATCCATGACATACTTAGATTCTTCCCTTTCTTACAGTTCTCCACTATAACTTTATTTAACAACAAATGATCCTTTGTTCCATATGACTTTCTTTTACTGCCCTTTTGTTCTACTGCTATAATTGAGTTTTCTTATAAATGACTATAAACTCTGTCGGCGTCAATCCCAGTGTATAGTTTGTATGTCATCGGAAGACAAGTTATTGGTCTATAATTTTTAGGGCAGCTTGCAGGTTCACTCTTAAGTAAGAGCACTGTTTTTCCTGTTAACGAGTGTGGTATCTGTTCAGGGTGTGCATATAAATAGTTCTTACTCATGGCTAGATCCTCGTGTAAAGAAGTTAATACTTTAAGCCAAAAGTTAGGTAATGCATCTGGGCCTGGGGTTTTCCAATTAGAGGCTATACATATGAACTATAAAGCAGCTAAAACAAGAAGTGTCATAGTTAGAAGATTGAACAGATCAACAAAAATATTAAGAAAGATAGATGTGATAAACGCAATGCGCAGTATTAGAACAGACCAGGATCTATTATGCACTATTGGAGATGAACTAAAAATTTCAAAACAGGCGGAAAGACTCAGAAGATACAAAGATAAATATAAAGCACAAAATAAGCAATTTATTGGATGACCAAAAAGTTTTATAGAGAACTGGGAAGTAAGGTAAAAGGAATTGACAGACCACCGGAAAAAGAGGAAGTAGATGCATTTTGGAGAAGTATCTATGAAGATCCTGTGGAACATAAAGATGCTAAATGGATAGAAGAAGTAAAAGAAAGAATAAGAAGTTTAAAGGTACAGGACATGAAATGTGATGAAATAACAGCCAGAGAGATTGAAACAAAGTTGAGATAGAATCTCCTAAGTAGGTTGTCTGATGATTCGCTAGTACTGTTTGTTAACCCCAAACATTCCCAGAAGTAGTTGTCACTAAATACCTATATACCCGATTGGAAGAATTAAAGTAGAACCGCACCCACAGACTGAAAAAAACATGTTTATTTCATCATGTCTTGATATTTTCTATACTTTAAACACCACTTTTGGACTCTATTCTTTTTTTAATTTTTAAATGTAATTCCACCGTCTGCTGAAATGGGGTCCAGCATCTTGATTTTTCAGACTACCTCTAGGTATCCCACAATGCAGTTTTGGCTTTAAAATATTAAATCATTGCCCTTAAATTCCTGTCAGTGCATTGACTAGGCTTGAGTGCCTCCTGTATGTTAACAGACCCTACCTGTACTAAAGGACAGTGTTAATTTACTGAATTCACAAATGCCCACTCCTGGAATGGCCGTCTTACCCAATGTTACTATTATACATTTCTGGGCGCTGAATTTTAGGCCATGACTCTGGCACCAGTTATTTGTTTACATCGGGCCTTCTCGGAGAGTATCTATGCCTTCGGGGGTGGGTTCTATGAATGTGTCTAGTTTGCAATCGCCTGTGAACTTGGTCACCAGAGAAGAAAATGCCAAAAAGGAGCTGCCCTAACAACAAGCACTTGCTGACTGTTAATGACTTACCTTTTGTGCAGACTTCTTGGGACATATCTGTAAGACAGTTGACTGTCCAGTTGGTGATGGAGTTTACACATACAGGTTTCTGTGTTTACATATATTGATAACAGTGAGCCAAGTACTGAACCCTGTGAGTGGAAATGGGTAGGAAGGGTGAAAAATTTTTGAGGCATTGTATCACTTGCTGTTTGTTTGCGAGATAACTATGAGACCATGATGGGGCCAAGTGGGGGAGGTTGAGGGATGCAAGTTCTGTGAGCAGATATTAAGGAAAGTTGGGGTTGCACACTTCTGATAGGTCAAGGCAAATTGATGATACTGTGTTGCCAGAAATTCCCATGGGGTTTATGGTGTGTGCAAAACACAGAAGGGCAGTCGTGGTACTAAGTTTTAGGAAGGTGGGTGTTGGAGAGGATGTTATCGATGAGATTTTTAAGAGTTGTTAATGAATATATTTTTCCAGACTTTTTAACAGAGATGTTAAGATAGCGATAGGTGTGTAGTTAGGGCATATAGTGCATTCTGTGGATATGCCCTGTTTGTGTAGGAGTGTAACAAAATACTTTTTTTGCACAAGATCAGGACACAGCTTTCTGAGATAAAACAGTTTATAAGGATAGAGACAAGGTAGGCAAGGATGTCTGTTGTTGCTGCTGACATTTTTAGATACTCAACATGTAAACTGTCTGCCGATAAGGTGGTCGACTTTAGTGTGTGCAATTTTTTATAGTTAATGTTAGGTCAGGCTAGAAACTAAACTGACCTGGTTGACTTTCATATTTATGTGAGATAGTGGGTGGAGAGAGTTGAGTTATCCTTGAGCAAACACAGGACAGTTTGTATAAAATGAAAATTGAACTGGAAAGTAGTTCTGCATCTTGTTGTACGCGAGGGTGTGTTGGACTGGAAAGGAAAAAGGAGTTTACTAATGGAGGGCCAGACGTGGTTTAGATTGCTCTATTATTTTTCTTAGAGTAGCTGGTAATAAGATTCCATGTCTGATTTAATCTTTTGTCCTGTAAGGTTTCTAAGGTGTCTGAAATCTGGACAGGCTAGACTTTTTGTTATTACGCCAATGCATTCATATTCTCTCAGTCTCCCTATCAGGGTCAAGAGTTGTTTGGTTTCTTAAATTAGAGTCAATTTAAGCCCAGCCATGTCTTTCTCTATGAAATGATGCACGGTAATTCAGTATATATATAAAAAAAAAAAAATAAAAAAAAAAAGATTAAATTATATAAGGCTTTGTCAAGGGGTACAGTAATCTTTAGAGATGACCAGTTACAGTGTTTTGGGGTACTGCTGAAAGATTCCTCACTGAAGTTTTGAGACTGTGTACTTGTTTGTACACAACTTGATTTACTATTATTATTGTTGTTATTACTATTTATTTGCCACAGAGCAATGTCGGACAGATGGTCACAGACTGGACGCTTCCCCAATACAAAGGAACTTAAACTATGCAGGTTGGAGGTAAGAATCCAGTCACGTATGGACTGGATATTTGTAGTTTTATTGAATTTTGTAGCTGTGTTGAGACGTTGGGCAAGATTTATTGTGCAGTTGGGGGTGACCGTATTGGTGAGCTGTCAATCTATGTTAAGATCACCAAGTATTGTGGTTTCAAGACATACGCTAGGAGACATTCAGCACAGGATATACTCAGCTGTACTGCATCTCCTCATGGTATATATACTGCTGAAATACATATACTTTTAGAACTCTTCATTTTTAGTAAGGAAATGAGAAGTTGTGTTGTTAAAATCAGTGATGTTTTCAGGGTGTAGGGTCATGTCTAGTGTACTTCTGTAAATTACAGAGATACCACCTACTCTTATTTAACCAGTCTTTTCTGAGACTGATGTAGCCCAGTGGGATACTAAAGTCATTTCAGGCTTTTGCCAAGTCTCAGTGGTAACAAGTATGTTTGGGTTACAAAAAGGCTATACAAGTATGTGTACCTTTGTACATTGATACAGATGCATCTAAAGATTCATGTTTAGTAGCAGCAGGGTATTACCCTAGATGTAGGGAGGAGACAGCTTAGGTGTTTGTCACAGTGGGGGTAACAATAGGCACTCTTTTTGAGCATGGGTTGGGGTGGATATCTCCACCAAGTATCAAAGTATAGGTGATATACTATTAAGAAGGCAGCCATTTGTATGCATATTAAATCTTGATGGTACCTTTTGTGCTACAGAATTTGGTCTGGTGCATCTGTATTTGCTGGTTAAAGTGCTGTGGTACAGTCCAGGAAATATGGCTAATAAGTAACTGGAACAGTAGTGCGTTTTTCATTTTCTAGGTTTGTGTGAGCATTATGTAATGCACAAGTAGTGTGATGGAAGGATGTGGTATGTTAGAGTAGTGTGAATAGTAATAGTAGGAGGGGGATGTGGAAAAAGAAACATGTTTAGTATTATGGTATGTATTGCGAAAGAAAACTGCAGGAAAAAACTGACTTTGTCATTTAATGCTTATGTAAATAAGTGCATATGAACCACCAAGCTACAGAGTCACGGTCATCTGTTGAAAAACTTGTAATAAGGCCGTACCAGTTACATGTAATGGAACCGCACCTTAGTGGAAGGACGTAAACAGGAAAATTTAGGTCAAAGTCAGCATGTGGCAAAAGGAGTGGAGGTCTATTCATGGGCAGAAATAAATGGACATTTAGTAAGGGATTATTTGTAAGTGTTTTAGGGATACAAATTAGCTACTGAAATGTAAAGTAAATTCACTTTACTATCATTTTGTCGATCGGTTTACGCGATTGACAAAACATCGAATCTGGCTGTCACTGACTGAATAAAACTCGAAAAAGAAAATGTCGGAACTGACAACAGCGAATGCAATACAGCATTCGCTGTTGTCAGTTCCAACATTTCAATGCAGCTCGCCCTATAGTGAAGATAGGGAAATGTACCCTTTCCCTCACTATAGTGCGATCCCGGAGTTCGTATATTTAAGTAGCAGGGGGTGTGGGGGGGTGCATGGGGGGCTTGTCCCCCTGCAAACATGTTATTTACTGTGCAATGCGCAGTAATGGTGTCCCCGGAAGTGTGGTGACCGTTTGAAAAAGTCGAAATAGACATTTACAATCACCACACTTCGATTTTATTATTGTTCGTTGTTTTGCCTCAACATAACTGTGATTCACTGTTGTGCAAACCGGTTAAATGTTAGTAAACCGTAAATTCAAATGTGAAATCTGAGATCAGTATAGGATTTTTTTTTTGGGGGGGGGGTGTTCTGAAACTTGAGATCCAGAGAGAGGTAAAGAAAACATGTGGTTTGGGGTTTGAGTATTACGGTGTGGTGGTTAGAGTGCAGGCCTACACCTGGTGATCTGGGCCGATAATTGGTTGTTTGTTAGCTCAGATGACTTTCACAACGTTGGATACAAGTGACCCTAATAATAGCATAGTCTTTTGCTGTATTGGTAACCACTTAGTTTTAACAAGAGTATAGGTTATAAATCTGCATATCTGGTTGCAGATTGCTGGCAAAACAGAAATGTTTCTTTGACATGGCATATAAAATGGATAGGGCACACTCTAGCTGTCCAGGAGTTTGCCTCTTCCCATTTTCACTTCTACCTTTTGGTGACAGACGTTTGTGGACCAAAGAGTTGTTTGTTAATGTTGGTCTTAGTTACATTTCTGTGGTGTTTACAATGTAAGCATAGGTCAAGCCAGGATTCTAGACAGCAGAACAGCCTCTACCTGCGATTAATGGAAAGTAGATTTGGGACTTTTTTTTTTGAGTATGGTTGGGAAAATGCTGGACTTATTTATGCTGCACCACACTTTCTGTATAAAGGATGACTGGCTGTTTACAAACTGGGGTACTGAATAATACATTTGATCTAATTTTTACACTGAATGCTCTGTTAGTTCAATGAACAGTGGCCCAGTTAGGGTGCCTTTGTTAGATGAAAATAGCCCCCCCCCCAAGTAATTTTTACCCACATGTGCCTGCAAAGCATCAAGTCACCCCAGTCAGATTCAGTCTACTTGTTTCTCTATACAAGGTATTGCACCCAAGTACTGCTTAGAGTGAGAACCTGTGTGAGCAACCACATGGCTTGCTTGTGCCAATATTGGCATTTTCTTTAGCACTACATGAAAAGAGACATAGAGGAGCTCTCTGAGCATGTGGCCCAGGACGGTATGACCCTGCCCTTGAGTAGCATCTTACCCTCACCAAGAATGATGCCACAATATGAAAACAAGATGATCAATTTCAACAACTGGCTTAAGTATTGGTGTCTTTCAAAGGGGATCCAATGCCTGTCAGCCTGGGATGACATGCTCGACAAGCCATGATGCTTCGCTAGGGACGGCTTGCACCTGTCACCCCTGGGCTTTCGGATATTGGCAAAGGCTCTTGCTACCCCCCATAGTGCCTTTTTTAGGCAAGGCTCAAAAGACAAACCCA
Source organism: Protopterus annectens (assembly GCF_019279795.1). Taxonomy (NCBI): domain Eukaryota; kingdom Metazoa; phylum Chordata; order Ceratodontiformes; family Protopteridae; genus Protopterus; species Protopterus annectens. The sequence continues at coordinate 1,205,747,420 of NC_056727.1, forward strand.
CCTCCATAGGTATCACAAGGGATAAGAAACTAAGAGTAATGCTACTCAACGCCAGAAGTCTAAACCTCAAGATGCACGCACTCGAAACTCTCCTTAGCATGGAGAACATTGATATCTGTGCAGTAACAGAAACCTGGTTCAAGGCTCCCGAGAGCACCCCCAGCACTACCAGGTAATACCTCATACCATGCTTTTCGGCCCAATAACTTGGACCGACCCACAAAAGAAGGGGAGTATCAATATTCATCAAATATACCCACACCTCCAGGTTGGTGGCACAGCACAAAGCATCAGAGACTATCCATGTGCAACTAACAGTGGGTAAAACTGCCTTCCAGTTTATAGCCTGCTACAGACCACCCTCCCTAACCCAGGAACCCCACTCGGCCTTCCTGAGAACACTGGAAAATATGAAGGTCTCTCCAAACACCATTATATTGGGCGACTTCAACTACCCAAACATAGACTGGGAGCATTACTCTAGCTCCAACACCCTAACCCAAAGGTTCCTAGAATTTATAAACTCAAATGCTATGGAACAACTTGTTACCACTCCCACAAGAGGGGAAAACATACTGGACCTGATCATCACCAACATGGGGACTCTATGCTCCAGACCAGAAGTGTATCCCTCACTGGTAAGATCAGACCATAAACTAATCTCACTGGATATTCACATCCCGACACCACCCCCTGCCCAGAAAACCACAATGAAAAACTTCTCTAAAGCAAATTTCACACTCCTCAAAACAGAGGTGGAATCCTTCAAAGCCCCCAGGCCTGTGGAAAATACTGCCCAGACCGCAGAATCCTTTATAAACGCATTCTATGAACACCTTCAGGAATGCATGGATCATGCGATCCCAAATAAAACCAAGAACCAATCCTCCAAAGGCAGACGTCCTGTCTGGTGGACCCCAGCCATAAACAAACTATACAATAGAAGGAGGAAGCTACTAAATGAGAGAGCAAAATTCCAAAAAGGGAAGGCATCTCTGATCAGTATTAGCTAAAAACTACGGGCACTCATACAATCGTCTAAGGCCAGCTTCGAGAGAAAAATTGCACAGGACACTAAGGATAATCACAAGGCTTTCTTTAGTTATGTTAGGAACCTGGGTGGTAATTCTCAGATATGCTCAGAATTAGTCCAAAATGACAAAAAATACACCGAACCCACAGACATTGCCAACATCCTAGCTGACAGGTTCAGCGCAAACTTCTCCCCCCCCCTCCACACCAAAAGGGCAAATATCTATCCCAGCAGAGTGCTGCCCCCCTGACATCTCAGATGCTCAGGTAAAAGCCGCCCTCTCCAAAGCAAAAAACACAGCATCAATGTGACCAGACTGTGTCCCGGGCTGCGTCCTACATGAACTCCAAGAAGAGCTAAACCCAAACATAAAACTACTGTTCAATCTCAGCCTTACTACATGATATGTACCCAAAGAGTGGCGTACAGCAACTGCGGTCCCTCTCCACAAAGGTGGTGCCTCAACGGATCCTGGAAACTATCGCCCCATAAGCCTGACTAGCTTGGTCTGCAAAGCTATGGAAAGGATCATCATGGACCTCATAAATAAAGATATTGGGGACCTACAGACACTGGATCCTACCCAGTTCGTCTTTGTAAAGGGCAGATCCTGCCTCTTAAACCTGACTGATTTCTTTGAAACAGTCACCAAGGCCATTGACGAGGGGAAGGTGGTCCACACAGCCTACCTGGACCTCGCAAAAGCCTTCGATACAATACTCCACTCGGGCATTATAGATAAGCTCACCAGCTTAAATATAAACCCCTATGTCACTAGATGGGTTGCAAACTGGCTCAAGGACAGAACCCACATGGTTAGAATTGCTGGAGCCATGTCAGACTCCAAACCAGTTACAAGTGGCGTCCCACAAGGCTCAGTCCTGGGACCTCTCTTGTTCGGTATATATTTCTCGGAGGTACAGGCCAACACGGAAGGACTGTGGCTGACCAAGTTCGCAGAGGACTGTAAACTGGGCGCCATAATAGACTCTCCAGCCGACACAAGCATCCTCCAAAAGGGCCTCATAGAAACAGACGACTGGTGCCAGAGCCATGGCCTCAAGCTAAACGCCAAAAAGTGTATAGTCATCCCCTTTGGCAAAAACAAAGTGCCCACAAATTACCACATAGGTGGTAATCCATTAAGTACAGAAGAAGTAATTAGGGACCTGGGGACCCAAGTTGACAGCAATCTCTCATTTGACAACCATGTGGCCAAAGTGGTTAGAAAAACATTTTATATAGCCCACCTAATCATGAAGGGATTCACATCTAGATCAGGGGAGGTCATTGTGCCTCTTTACTCATCCCAAATTAGGCCCATAATTGAGTACAATGCCCCTTTTGGGATGTACCTTACCAGACACCTGCAGCAACTGGAAAGACCCCAAAAGTACCTCACCAAGAGGATCGAAGGGCTCAAACAGATGCCATATGCTGCCCGGTTAAAGAAACTCCAGCTCTACTCAGTGGCATACCGCCTGTTCAGAGGCGATCTGTGCCTGACGTATAAAGCCATGTCCAACCCGGAATTAATGGACATACTGCACCTCAGAAAATCCAAATCCCATCGAGCTACACGCTCGAGAGACTTGAACCTCAGCACTGAAATAAATAGGGCATGCTGGAGGGACAGATTCATAACCCAGAGGCTCCCTTCACTCTGGAATAAAATCCCAGTCCAGGTTAGGCAGAGTCCCTCATTGACTCTCTTCAAGAGGAATCCTGATGAGTTGATGGGAGATCGTAGGTTTACCCCGGTATCACTTCTGTGTCACTGTTAGACAGAGGCACAGTATACTAACTTCAAAAAAGGGCATAGCAAAATTAATTTAAAATGGGTGGCGAAAGCCAAACACATTCTGGCTAGGCTTATAAATGCCCTAGGGCAGATAGCCTAGTATGAACCTATTAACCTCCTGCCCCACGTAGACAGGAATCTGCATCATTATGGGGAGGCTAGCATGCCTTCCACCTTGCGACAAAGACCTCTTGTGCACTCACTAATGAAGGATAGCATTAACCAGTGGCTTGGTGAGCCAGAAGCACACACACTAGAATACTTTTTGCTATTCCATGCGCTCTCCAAAAAGATTGCGACAGTTTATGACCTTTATGTTCTGCCCCTCCCCCCAGAATAAACCTGCCCACCATCTCCTGACAGCACTGTTAAGTACCCAAACCACAAATCAAACTTGTGTCACCTGTGCCATATTTGCGGGTTTATACCATTTGTTCTGACTTCATTCAGGAGAATATAACCTGTTAAGGTAAACAGTGCTGCCACTGGACTTCTGCCTCAGCAGAACGTACTTTAGTGCCTGCATAACAAGTTATATTTTTGTATACAGGGAGCAAGTTCAGTAAACAGCACTTTTTTTCAACAGTTTCCCAAGGAAGTGCAGAATGCTTAGGCCTGCAAGTTAGTGGACAAAGATGATTTGTGAATTAATTTTTGGGAGTCGGTTAACCACAGTTTGTTTCCATGTGTGAGAGACAGCACTGGTACAAAGGCTAAGACTGTATATGTGGAAGAGTGGATAAGGAATATGCTTTTGGCATGACTTACTACAGCAGGGAAGGAGGCTATCAGACCCAGAAAAATGCATCAATGGATATTTACTCTAATAGTCCCTCCCCCACTGTCTCAGTTTTATAGCTCAGAAATAAATATGGAAACAAAATGTGGGTGCTTGGTTGGGGAGTTGATTAGTTGGGAAGGCTGTTTGGTGGCAGGTGTTGACTGGTTGGGAAGGGGTTTTGAGCAACTGGGGGAATTAATTGTGGAAGTTAAGGGGTGAAAGCAGGCCCGAGGTGCTGATAATTCCAGTTTCAATTGGATTATTGTTTGTTCACTTATCTGGTTGACTACCTTCCGCAACTGTTTGGGATGGTTCTGGACGGATGTTTGTTATGAAGGACAGTAAGTAACCTTATATATTTTTTTTTAGTTTCAAAACTTTGTATGTTCATCTCTGCTTTCAGTATTTGGTGATCATTTCTACAGCTCACAAGTTATGTCTCCAGTTTTGATCAGAGTTTTCAGTTCCGTTGTTAAGATTTTAGTTCTAGACTTGTACAGTCTAAAAATTATTGTGAAAAGTTTAAACTTTTACAGTCAAAAGGCTGCAATCAGAGTTTGGCAGCTTCACTGGGGCTTTTGGGAGTTCAAGGCTGAGGACTAATGAGTGGAGGTCTGCTCATGGGGCAGCTATGTTTTGGTAACTTCTTGGTCAGAAGGTTTGTTACAGATGAGCACGGAGCAGTTGCATGGGAGGAGGTGAGATAATGGCAGTAAATATTTGGTGTGGGAAGCTAGTAATGAGACTGAGTGGGCAGCAATTCTGTTTTGGTATAGAATGACTACTAAACAATTGTATGAGATTGTACCCTCAAACACATTACTGATTTCATGCTTATGTGGACCTATGAAGTTGAAATTAAAGTTTTTTGGTCTAATAATATTATAAATGGCAAAAACCTTGAAGTAGCTATTTGCATTTGACTGGGGGTGGCAGAAGGAGAAAGGTAGGTGAGAAGCGTGTGAGGAAATATTTACCATAAGCCAGTTAGGGTCTTGGTCATAGGAGGAGATGTCCTGGCAAGTAAATTTATTTCTATTATACTTCTGTAAAATAACATGGTTATTTCCACAGGTTCTGATTCCAGTTCAGGTATACAATACATATATGTAGCCAGCCAGGTAGTGCTTAAGGTTTGATTTGTCACATTTTATCTAGGATTCTGTGATGTCTAAGGTGTCTAGCTGGTATTTTCAGAAAGATGTCTAACCATTCCAGCTGATTTTCTTGATTTAAAAAAAATCATAATAAACTCCCACTCTCATTTTTCTTTACCTGCGGTTGGAGTGTTGTGTCAACTGTCACCACACATCTAGAGTCAGCGCCACTCTAACTGCTTTGACAGTCATGCCAGACTGCCACAAATCTTCTCATACAATCCATCCATCTCTTTGTTGGATGCTCTCATTTCCTTTTCCCCTTCTTCCTGTCTCTTCCAAATCTCCTTCAACAAATAATCTTCCAAATTCCTATACATGTGGAAGAGTACTGGCCCAAGAACTGAAACATTTGGTCTCCAAAGATGAAGGGAGAAAGGAGGGGAAGGTGGCTTCTACTAATACTCTCAAAGAGCAGGTCTATATATGTTAGACCATTCTACAATTGTAAAGGAAAGATCATAATTAAATAATAATAAAAAACTGGCCCCAGCTGATGGAAACAGAAACAAAACCAACTCCAAATGATGAAACTATACTGTGCAAAGAACCAACCAAGTCTAGCGTAATAAAAACTTTTAATTGCCGCTTGCATAATACTTCTTCAGAACACACAACAGAATAAAATTACACTTTATATTATACTATACTCTAACCAATCAATTGTTACAACCAGTTAATTAGTTGATAATTATTATCCAATCACTGTTGAAATATAAAAACAATACTTAATTTTTTAAAAGCAATTAATCGCATTCTTGCAACTTTAGTTAAACTTTTCACATAAATCATCATCTAAAACCTCCCCCGTAGCCTTCTTTCCTTTAAAAAAATAAAAAAACAGTGTTTTTATGTTCAGTCAGTCTAGGTGGGTTATCAGCCCTCAATTTCATTTGCCATTCAACTTCTTTTTGCTCTATAATATTTTTTGTATCACCTCCTTATATCCCCTAATACATGCTCTAGAATGGCAAAAGTAAACCTTTTATATTTTCACATACGTTTAAATGTCTACAGAGAGCATTTTCATCTTTGGTTTTAATTACATGCAAGTGTCGGCCGCGGTGGTGCAGCGGTTAAGCGTTGTAGCCTCATAGCAAGAGGTTCCCCAGTTCAATTCTCGGCTGGAGCACCTTCTGTGCTGAGTCCGCATGTCCTCCCTCGAGTGAGTTTTAAAAGACATGCAGGTAAGTGTGTGTGTGTGTGTGTGTGTGTGTGTGTGTGTGTGTGTGTGTGTGTGTGTGTTTTCTGTGAAGGTTGGGCACTGGGCTAGCAACTTGACATTGTAAAAAACACCACTGCCAACCAATCTGCAGACCGGTGATCCGCTGTGGTGACCCCTAACCGGGAAAAGCCAAAAGACAATGCTTTGGTTTTAACTGCATATAAGTATTCCCTTATCCGTAATCTAAGACTTCTACTTGTCATTCCAACATAAAAACTTGTACATCCTGAACATAAAGCAACATATACAATCTCATTGTATTACAGTTAAATCTACCTGATATTTTTATAGTAGATGGATAACTTGCCAATAAAATAAAAGGTCCTTTGTGAATAAATCTATGACTGTTACATCCATTAATGACTGTTACATCCATTACATTTATATGTAGCAACGCTTTTATTAGTTAATAATGGTTGTTTCTTTGTTGTACTATGTTCTAACATATATTTAATACACCTTTCTTTTTTATACACAAATAAAGGTGTCTAACCAAAAATCCTTCCAAAATCTTGATTGCCAGAAATAATCTTCCAGTTGTTCCGAATTATTTGCTTTATGTGAAAAGTGTCTACTGACCTGTCTAAACAATATCTGGGAACACTCCTATATACCGAAAAAGTCAGCATCTCTCTGTTTAATATTTCACCTCCCCCTTAACGTCTAGTTCTAATTTTGAACCATCAAAATTATTCTGAATATCCAATAACTGGAGTCCACTAAAAATGTGGTTATATTTATTTATATCTGTTATTTTAGTATTTTTAATAAACCCATCAACAAAAATTGGACCAAACTCAGTTTTCCTTTTACTAGGACTTCATTTGCAGCCCTTTCCAAATATTGTGAAGGATACCATTTCTCAAGAAAAAGTGAAGTTACATACTGCACTTCCTCTATAAAAGTTTCATCCTTACCTGTCATTCTTGAGGCCCTATATATATTGGCCTCTAGGTATATTTCTTTTCATATTGCCTGGAGTATTACTATTAAATGGCAAGTGACTATTTGTAAAAGTAGCTTTTCTACAAATTTGACCTTCGTGTTAATTGTTTTCTCTATCCCATGTTAACTTGATATCTAAAAATGATATATGATACCCTTGCCCTCCTGCAGTAAACTTAAGGAATGAAGTGCAACAATTAAGACTCTCAAAAAAACTCTAAAAACGTTGCACTCGTTTTGACTATAAAAAACAAATCTGCAAATCTTCTATAAAATGCTACGTGATTGTATGCTGGAATCTTAATTAGAATTGCCCTCTCCCACCAACCAAGCATAAAATTGTCGTAAGTTGGTGCTACTGATGCTCCCATAGCTACTCCCCTTATTTGTTGGTAAAATTTCTTGTTAAATGCAAAAAAAGGTACTTTAAATGCAGTTGTTGAGCTCCGAATCCAGTCACTTATGTATTTTTCTCTTAATATAACCAGATGTGTGTAAAAAATATTTTACTTAATATTTTAAAAAGAAGATGGTATTTCTAAATTTTACACACACCTGGTTAAAAGACATAAGGCACTGGATTTCAGCTCAACAATCTCATTTAAAGTATTTCCCTCCTGCGTACCAAACAGAGAAATCAAAGATAAAAAATAAACCAAATCCCAAAACATAGGTTTCTTTTTTCTTAAAACAGTAATAATATGTCCAGGGTTGCCAGACGTCCCTATTTGGGCGGGACTGTCCCGAGATCAGCAGCCTAATCCCAAGTTCCGCCCTGCCGGTTTAAATCCCGGCCAGCCTCCGCTTTGTTTGTCCCGTATACCTGGCATACGGGCCAATCAAAAATTGCTAAACATGGAGCTTCTTGTGTTCCACATTAAACAGAGCTCCGTGTTAGCGATTTTGATTGGCCCATATGCCGTATACGGCCAATCAAAAATCGCTAAACACGGAGCTACTTGTGTTGAATGCGGAACTGCAATGCATTAAACACGAGAAGCTCCGTGTTTAGTGCAGAGCTACTGAGTGAGCTCAGTTCTTTAATGTGGAACTCTGTTCCGCATTAAAGACCTTTTTTTTTTTGGTCTTCACTTGCCGTGAGAGACCTTCTTCTTCTTTTTTGTCCCTGCCTGGGGTGCTGGAAATCTGGCAACCCTGAATATGTCTGATCTTTGCCCTACAAAAAATTAATTAAGCCTCTACCTTTAAAGTGTGTTCATGTAAATCTCCTGCAGCTGTTGTGTCCAAAACTCATGAGCTGATTGGCTATCACAGTGCTGACAGGGACCATTGTTACCCATTAGAGCATATTGAGTTAGGAAATAAATGTGTAGTTGAAGCAGCAATCTCAAACCGCAGTAAGTAAGTTTAAACTCTGTGTGTGTGTGTGAGCCTGTAGAAAAAAGAAGTTCCCTTTTAGTTTGACTTTGAATGAGTGGTAGGAAGTGATCTACCTAATTTCAGATAAAAAAGTGCTGGATAACCAGCTGTAACGTTTTCCGTTATTGGTGCAACACTAAACTCGGTTGCCGAGCTCCGAATCCGGTGTCTTGTCATGTCTTTTTGCTCTTAATCTAACCAGGTGTGTATAAAATATTTTACTGGATAATATTTAAAGGAGGAGATGTCAATTCTAAATTTTAAGCACCTCGGACCCAGCGGTGGATAATGAACAATTTAATGCTTTTGGTTTGTTTCTGGTGACTTTTTTGCACCCTCCGTGAGTTTGTTTACTTGTTAATTCTAAATTTTACACAAGACCTAAAAGACAAGACAAAACACTGGATTCGGAGCTCAGCAACCGCATTTAAAGTGTTGCCCCGATAACGGGAAAGTACCCAAAAAAAAATTGTTTAACAAAACTTCTAACATGGAGCAATACAAACTAACATCGCTCTTACCAATGGTGGCATACTTATCCAGGTACATTCTAACAAATTCTACATCTTCTTCCTCAGGGATAGAAGCAAACATAGAAATAGTATCAGTAGCAACGTTTCCTCTCACTACCACACTCACTCCCCTGTCTTACTTCTCTACCCCCCCTCACTACCACGTATACTACTCACTCAGTCTCTTCTCTTACTCCTCTATCTTCTTCCATCCCATTAGCCCTTCTAGCTTGTTCCACCTTCGTGTGGAGCTTCTGCTTTATATCTGCTTGAGTTTAGTGCAATATTTGTATATAAGATTTAGGTATACGAGTTTAGAACAGTATCTGTTTGAGCTTAGTACTATCTCTATGTACATCCTATCTCTATTCCTAGCCTCTAGCTAGATACTGGTATACCTGTTCATTGCTATGTTTCATATTGTATGTATAGCTAATGTTTTCTGCAGTATGTATTTGCTATTGCATGTATATTCAACTGTTCGTCATGTACTCTGCTGCTCATTTATTGTTCTGTGGAGCTATTCTCCCCAGGTCTCCACTGAAAAAGGACCTGTGTCCAGTTGGAATTTATTGGTAAACAAATGTAAATAAACAAACATAATAATCATTTGCTAACAATTCATTTGAAAGACTAAACATTCTAATACAGTTCAAACAATCTCACGAATCTTGAACATAAGATGGTAGATTTTGAAAAGGTATGTTAAATATATGTTAGAACATAGTACAAAGAAACAACCATTATTAACCGATAAACGCTTTGTTACATATAAATGTAATGGATGTAACAGTTGTAGATTTATTCACAAAGGACCTTTTAATTTCATTGTCAAGCTACCCACCTACCATTAATACACCAGATAGATTTAGCTGTAATACAATAGGAGTAGTAATAGGCGTAGTATATGTTGCTTTATGTTCAGAGTGTACAAGTTTTTATGCTGGAATGACAAGCAGAAGTCTTAGATTACGGATAAGGGAACACTTGTAGGCAATTAAAACCAAAGATGAAAATAATGTCCTCTACAGACATTCAAAAGTATGTGAAAAATATAAAAAGTTCACTTTTGCCATTCTAGAGCATGTATTAGGGGATATAAGAGGAGGTGATATAAAAAATGTTATAGAGCAAAAAGACTGAATGGCAAGTGTAGAAGTTTTGTTAAACAATTTTTTTGTATAAATAATATTTTTTTTTATTTAAGAAATTTTATCAACAAACAAGGGAAGTAGCTATGGTGGGTGTCAGCAGCACCAGCATATGCCAATTTAGTGCTTGCTTAATGGGAGAGGGAAATTCTAATTAAGATTCCAGCATACAATCACATGGTGTTTTATAGAAGATTTGCAGATGATTTTTTTTTTTTATAGTCAAAATGAGTGCAACTTTTTTAGAGTTTTTTTGAGAGCCTTAATTGTCGCACTTCATTTCTTAAGTTTACTGCAGGAGAGGAAGGGTATAATACATCATTTTTAGATATCAAGTTAACATGGGATAGAGAAGACAATTCATTCGAAAGTCAAATTTCTAGAAAAGCTACTTTTACAAATAGTAATCACCCAGGCAATATGAAAAGAAATATATCTAGTGCAGAATAGAGGGTGTGTTACAACTTTAAGAAGCATTTCAAAGTGAGGGCATGTGCATATAACTAGAAAGCACATGCAGGCAGCAGTGCCATCTTGACAGAACATCCTTACTGTTAACATGTGTGAGTGCAGTAGTCAAGTCGGTTTACAAGTTTATTTAAGTTTAAGTTACTAAGCCTCAATCCTGATGTGTTTGTATACTATAAAGCTGCTTGAACCAAACCTACAACTGTTAGTCTGTTTTATCCTGACCAGACAAGCGGCATGGTGTCAGAAGTGGGAAAGGCCAGAGACGAACTGCAGGTAACCAAAACTCGCACAATGATTTATCTTGTAAAGAAAACAATAAGAAGCACTCACAAAGCACAAAACGCATCATTATTCAAACAAGTAACACAAAAATTACAGTTGTGTACCTACCATAAATGTAGATGTTTTGAGTGTATTCACTGTTACAGTCATCACAACTGGGTTATCCTGCTGGCAGGCTACCCGCAGTCGGCCTGAGTTCCAAAGTCTAGGTCCGGCGTCGGTTGCTGTCGCCTCCTCCCTGACGTCAGTGCAGCAGGGGTATAAAAGATGCAGCCAATGCCACTTTCTTCAGTTTTTCTTGCCCCAGATGTCAGGTGCCCCTAAAATGGTAGGCTCACTAATGCCAAAAATCATGCATAACTAAAAGACAACTATTCCTTGATCTACAAGCAAATACACCACATAGGTTGTAAAGAATAGAGAAGTGCAGATAAGTCCCAGCAAGGAAAAGGGGGATGGAGAGAGGGTAACCTGGACTGCAACAGTGAATACACTCTAACATCTACATTTATGGTAGGTACACAACTGTACTATGTTCATCGTGTTTCACTGTTGCAGTCATCACAATTGGGTTGAATCCCAAAGCTATGGTTGGGAGGCTGGAGCTAAATAGGATTAGGAGAGGCTACAAGGCCCTGCAGAACTGCAGTGGCAAAACCTGCCCTGGATTTAGAATAGAGAGGTAAGTGGTAGTCAAAGTATGCACTGAACTCCAAGTTGCAGCCTCTAAGATGTCTTTGGTTGGTACTCCTCTGAGGAAGGCTGCTGAAGTGGCTGCTGCTCTGGTGGAATGTGGCCTAATGCCCTTAGGTACTGATTTGCCATACTGTGAATAGCAGAAACGAATGCAGTGGCCTATCCACTTGGAAAAAGGCTTTCCTTGTGATCCTGCAACATATGCTACTAGAAGCTGTTCAGTCTTTCTGAAAGCTTTGGTTCTGTACAAGTAGAAGCGTAGCTGTCTGTGAATGTCCAAAGAATGCAGAAGTCTCTCACCCTTATTCTGTGGGTTCGGTTAAAAGGTAGGCAAGTGAATTGTTTGGTTAAGGGCCACACTGGTCACTACCTTAGGCATAAATGTAGGGTTTGTCCTCAGAGAAATCCTGTCAGGATGGAAAATAATGAAAGCTTCCAAAGCCATGAGTGCCTGTAACTCGTGAGACTCGTCTAGCGGAGGTTATTGCTAGGAGCAGAGCTGTTTTCTAGGATAATAATTTTATATCAGCTGCAGAGGCTGGCTCAAAGGGAGGCAGTGTAAGTTTTTCCAAGACATAGTTGAGGTTCCATGCAGGTATTGGTGCTCTCCTTGGGGGTCTTATGTTTTTGGCCCCTCTGAGGTACTGCCTTAGTAATGGATGAGAAAAAATAGGTGGTTCTGTATTGTAGTGAGCTGAAATGGCAGAGGCATGAATTTTAATGGATGAAAAGGAAAGGCCTTTATCCAGCATCTCAGTTAAGTATTGCAAAATCTGAGGAATATTTGGAACATTCGTGTCAATACCTTGTGCCTGGTTCCAAGCACAGAATCTCTTCCATTTTTCTGCATAAGATTTTCTGGTGCTAGGCCTCCTGGCCTCCAAAATAACATCCATAACTGCTTTAGAAAGAAGTGTGTCTTGAATGGCTACATTATTCACCTTGCTGCCAGGTTTAGGGTCCTGAGTTGGCTGTGCAGTATCTGACTGTCTTGTTGAGTCAATACGTGAGGTATTTGAGGTAGTGCCAAAGCTGGGCATTGGAACAAGCTCTTTAGGATTGGGTACCAGTGCTGGCGGGGCCAGTCTGGGGCAATCAGAATCATTTTTGGCTTCTCTTGTCTGACCTTGAGAAGTACCTTGGGGAGGAGAGGCAGAGGACGAAAAGCATATACTGTTAGGTTTTTCCACCTGAAAGACAGAGCATCCACTTTCCATGCTTGCTTGTGATAAGCCCTTGTGCAGAATCTTTGTAGTTGGCAATTGTGAGGGGAGGCAAATAGGTCTATGTCCAGGCACCCCCATTTCCTTGTTATTATGCTGAAGACTTGTAGATCCAATTTCCTCTCATGGGGATCCATCAGGTTTCTGCTTAGTTAGTCTGCCAGATTATTTATCCTTCCTGGCAGGAATTGTGCTTGCAGATGTACTTGGTAAGCCAATACTGTGTCCCACAAGTTCACGGCTAGTCTGCAGAGGGGGTAGGAATGTGTGCACCCTTGCTTGTTTATGTACCACATGACTGTGGTATTGTCCGTCTTTATCAGTAGTTGTCCTGGATGAAGTAGATCCTTGAAGGCTGTCACGGCATTTTGAACTGCTAGCATCTCTTTTTGATTGATATGTAGATGCATTTGACTTGCGGACCATGTGCCCTGAATACATCTTCCTGCCATATGTGCCCCCCAGGCATAATCTGATGCACCTGTTGTCAACGTCTGCCTGGCTGCGGGTAAGGTGAATGGCTGTCCCGTGTTGCGGTGACAGGCTTTTGCCCACCATCGAAACTCCTGTTGCAGGCAGGGAATGAGGGTAATTATTGTTTCCAGGCTGTGGCAATGTTGAGTCCAAACACTTTTTAGATACCATTGAAGTTTCCTCATATGCAGTCTTGCATATGGAATTAGCAGAATGCAGGATGCCATGAATCCCAAAGCCTGCAGAATTTTTCTTGCAGATAACTGGGTCTTTGCTGCCAACATTTTGAAATAAGTAGTCAGTTGTCTATGTTTGTCTGGCGTGAGATAAGCCATCTGGGCAGTTGTATTTAAGCTTGCACCCAGGAATATTATCTCTTGAGAGGGTACGAGTTTTGATTTATTTTTGTTTACTGTATACCCTAGGCCTGCTAGTAATGTTTTTACAAATGCAGATGCTGTAGTAGAGTGTCCTTGTTCTCTGCTTGAATAAGGCAGTTGTCCAAGTAAGGATATATTTGAATTCCTCTTTGTCTGCAAAATGCAATTACTGGTGCCAGGCACTTTGTGAAGACCCTGGGCTCAGTAGATAAGCCAAAGGGCAGTGCAGAGAATTGGTAATGCATTGAGCCAGCTATATATCTGAGGTATCTTCTGCATGATTGTCTGATTGGGACATGCAGGTATGCCTCTTTTAGATCTAAAGTCACAAGCCAAGCCTTCTTGCCCAGCATGGGCAGAAGCTGCTGCAGAGTTAACATTTTGAATTTTGGAATGGCCAGGAATGTGCTCAGGATAGTTGGGTCTAGTATTAGTCTCCAGGTTTTGTCCTTTCTGGGCACCAAGAATAGCCTTGAGTAAAATCCTTGTCCCTGCTCTTGCTGTTGTACTTGATGAATAGCCCTCATGTCCATGAGGGCTAAAACTTGTTTTTGTGCCTCTGCCCATTGATTGCGTGGCAGGTCTGGCATACTGTTTGGCCTTGGCAGGGTATAAAAATGGAACCTGTAGCCCTAGGATACAATATTTAAGACCCATTTGTCTTGAGTGATCATGTGCCAATTTTGAGCAAAAAGTGCTAGTTTTCCCCCCAAGGGGGCTGCCTGAAGATAAGTGCTTAGTGCTGGCAGGGGAAAGTCATTGAGACTGTTTCCTGTATGGCTGTGATTTTTCTTCTCTGCTTTTGGAGGTTGAAGCACCCCATTGTTTAGGCCTGTATGAGCCATGGGGCTGTGATTTGCCTCTGCGGCGTCTGTATCTACCTCTTTGTGGTCTGTCTGACTCTGGAAAGGACCAATTCTTTGCAGGCCAGTTCCTGCTAAATCTGGGAGGTTGTACCTGTAAATAATCCTTGACTGTTTGCATAGATTTAGCTTTGTCCTCCATTTTCTTCAAAACCTCTTCTGCTTTAACACCAAACAAGGTATCATGTTGTAATGGAGCATCTAATAATTTTGCTTTAACATGATCGGGCAGATTCTGTTCTTTTAACCAAGCATGTCTCCTAATGACAGAACCTGTAACAGCAGCCCTGCAAGAGGCCTCTAGAGAAACAAAACCACATTGCAAAGTATGCTTTCCTACTTGTTCAGCGGCATGCAATAAATCCTGCATTTCTTTGTTTTCTGCACATTCTGAATTTGTCAACATTTTTTGTTTAAGCAGTAACATTAGATAGTGCTGATATTTAAGCATATGAAATTGACAATTTAAAGCTCTTACAGCCAAGGTAGCAGAAGTATAAATCTTTTTCCCCCATCTGTCCAGAGCCCTTGAATCCCTATCAGAGGGTATAGGGTTTTTTGCAGTGGACGCCTTGACCCCTTTGGGACCCTGAGAGATAGTTTCTGGGTCTGCAGCAGGGTTTTATAAAGAAATTTATGAGAATCAGGAACCCTATAGTATCTGTCTGGCTTAACAGGAGCTGGAGGCAAAGAGTCAGGAGCAGTCCGGACTCTGAAAATACATCATCTACAATGTCTAAAACAGGAGGAATAGCAAGGGGCCTGTGCTGAGGTAATAAAAAGAAGTCTATGAGCCTTTTCTTGGACTCTGAGTAATCTTGGCTCTCTCAGTGGAAATGCTCCCTCATAGTATGCAGGGTTTCACCAAAAGAATAATCCTCAGGAGGAGAGGCTGAAGAATGTATTCTTCAGCATCAGAATCCTCATAGGGAGGAAGAGGAATCAGAAGAAATGGAAACCTGATCTGAAGATGCATATTCTACCTCTTGCCTAGGCCTCAGGAGGGGGATGGGAACCCCTGATCAAAGTAATTAGGTCTTCGGCCATTTTAAGCATCTGTTTTTTAGGCATGGAGGCCTGTCCAGGAGAATGCTGTACTTGTTTCTTTGTCTTTAGAGCTGCTTTAGTCGTTGCCTTTGAAGCTGGTTTTACATATAACTGTGTAAGTCTGAAAACACCCTCAGAAGCCGATGCCTGCTCAGCGGCTCCAGACCCATCTGAGGGAATAGTATCAGAGTGTCCAATACCTTGAGTTTCCAGTGGCCCAGTCGGCTCCACGTGGAAGTCGGAAGCGGCCTGTGGCTTTGAGGTAGCAGGCGTCAGGGGCTGCGTAAGTGCCTCACTGAGAACCGGCGACAGGCCTAGCAGAAGCCTCATCGTCGGTTTTGGACCTCGGATGCCTGTCCTTTTCTTTGCGCTTTTTATAAACTCCAGTAGTCGGTTGCTCAGACGGCATTATATAGTTAAATCTTCTGCCAAAATAATGAAATGCAAAATCGAACTGACGCTTAATAGTGCGTTGGTTAAATCTAGCACAAAACTGACAACTAGCAACGTCAAGGTCAGGACCTAGGGAAGGAATACAGTAAGAATGAAAATCCTTATGAGGCATTTACTTCCCACAAGAAATACAATTATTAACTTTTTCTGACATTGGTTTAGAGCAAGAAAAAAGTTTCCCCAATGGGGTACTTAGCTTTAATGAAGATTTCGGATCTGAAATTCGAATTTGAAAATCTCAGCAGTCGGCCCGACCGGCACTTGCGAACTGCTTTTGCTTCGGGCACCGCGTGGCACGAAAGACTGAAAAAAATGGCGTCGGCTGCATCTTTTATACCCCTGGCACACTGACGTCAGGGAGGAGGCGACAACAACTGACGCCGGACCTAGACTTTGGAACTCAGGCCGACTGCGGGTAGCCTGCCAGCAGGATAACTCAATTGTGATGACTGCAACAGTGAAACATGATGAACATCATATTATTAAATCAAATGAAAGGCACAAAACACATTGATTAAATGAAATATTTGCATAATGAGCATGTTAAAAGTAAAATGAGCACAAGAAAAGTATAACGAGCATGATAAAAAGTCAAATGAGTATAACGAATACAATAAAAAGGAAAAGTAAGCATAAAAAGCAAGGCAACTGCATGTTGTCTTTTTTAGTAAACGACCATGCTTTGACAAGAGCTACTGTTTCGCACTGACCAAAACTATTCAAAATATAACTAGAGTTGTTTGAAGTATTTCAGAGTGTGCATAGCGTTTGCAGTGTGTGCTTTATAACAGTGCAATTACTTTGAAGAGTTTACTGTGTGCAAAGCACAGTTATTTTGCAAAGTGCAGCCAGAATACAGTCATTTCAAAATGTTTCTTGTGCTGTGTAGATTTTATATGCAAAGTGTTTCTTACACTGTACAGAGTTATGTCCCACAATACACCATTTCAAGAGGCTTCTTGTGCTGTGTACAGTTCATTCGTAGTGTGCAGTCATTTTGAGGTGTTTTTTAAACTGTTAAGGAGTGGTTTTGCAAAGTACATTGGTTTCAAAGTTTTCTTGTGCTATGGAGACTTATTTTACAAAATACAGATATTTCAAAGAGTCTATTGTGCTGTAGGTCTTTCGGCTTTTCCCGGTTAGGGGTCGCCACAGCGGAAATCCGGTCCGCTAATGATTGTCAGTAGAGTTTTATGTGCCGACTTGCCGGGCCTAACGCACAACCTTCAGTGAAGGAACACCCATTCACGCATGTCGACACATAGAAGACGCTCTGAGAATCGAACGTGCAACGTCTGTGAGGCAACAACGCTACCACAGCACCACCACCGCAGTGGCAAAGAGTCTATTGTGCTATTGGGCAAAATTACAAGTTTTGGCATAAATTTCTTGCATATAAGTGTGAGGTCTATATTATATTCTTGAAAGTAGATGATGTCGAATCTGACATTGTCGACACGAGAATATCGAACGCTCAGAATCTCGAGTATGTAAATGGAAATCTCTAAGGGGAGATTTCCATTTACTGCAATGTAGTGCAGTCTTTGAGTTGGTATATTTAAGTAGTGGGGGTGTGGAGGGCAAGCACCCCTGCTTAAACCAGTCGGGGTACTTTTTCCTTTTTTTTGTTTTTGTCTTTTTATAAGGTCGATGTTTGAAGACATCGATCATATGGTGTCGACCATATGTTGTTCGATGGTTTTCAACCGATCTTATAATATAGACCCTATGTGTGTATGTTCGTACATAATACCAAAGGTCTTTATTACTGTGTGTTGGCATGGCAATGGCATTTTGCAAACCATGTCCACTTGTGTTTTATTATAATATTGCAGTGAATTGGAGAGTATTTGAGCAGGAATACAACATTTTCATACAAGCAGCTTTTTCTGATAAAGATGCATGTACGAGGGCATTTATTATGCCTAACTTAGCGGGGTAAGTAGCCATTGAGAGACAGCGTTCATTTGTGTGCGCACCAACAGTATATGCAGAAGAAGAGGAGAACAGTCATATTGTTGTACAAGCAGAATCAAAGGAAGGACCTGGAGTGCTTGATATGTAAATTTAGAGAAATGTGTAACCCCCAGACAAATGCTACATTGGAGAAGCACCTATTTTATACAAAAGACCAAAAGCCAGGAGAAACTTTTGCAGCTTATATTACTGACTTGAGAAACAAAGCTATAACATAAAGATTTGGTGATCTGCAAGATTAACTGATAAAAGACAGGCTTGTGTGTAGTGTTAATAATGCTGCAGTGAGAAAGATTTTGCTTCGTGACAGTGATTTAACATTGAGCAAAGCTACAGAGATTTGTCAGACAAGGAGATTGCAGAAAGGCACACAAATATGCTTGCAAGTGATAATAGCATTGTTTTAGCAGCTTTTAGATCAAGCGTAGACAGCATGCAGCATGTGGCTAGCAGCAACAGGTCTAAGCACACGGTAGCTGCAGGCCCTGCAGGATTTTCAGGGAGAACCCATAACTTTCCAGCAAGTTTTAAGACTAGCTCAGTAAAATGGACATACTCTGTGCAGCACAAGGGTGAGTCAACAAAATCCAAGTCAAGTCTTATTGTTAACCGTCATAACTGTGGTGCCAATCATGAGTCTAAAAGAGAAAAGGGTTTTATACTTGTGGCATTGCTGGCCAAAATGCTAAAACTGGAACCACTTTCAAAAATTTTATAAATCAAGCAAGCCTCGTTCATTTATTAAGAAAGGTCACTCAAAAAAAAGCAAGTTGATCATGTAGAAAGCTGCAATTCTACCTTCTATGTAGATGGTGTAACAGGAGTTGGTGAAAAAGTTAATGCAGTAGATTTGTTGGATCATAGAAGTTTACTAAGCTACTGGTCCTGAGGCCCTTATAAGCCTAGCCAAGAGTTTAGCCCATGTTTAGACAAATCAGCACCCAATGCCACTGTCCAGCAAGGACTTGGGTGGAATCCCAGGAGTATATTTTCTGTTTCCCAACCAGTTATCCAGGTTGCGCTAAAAAAAAAGGTACTCTGTTTGATGTGGAGAGGGAGTCTATTCCATAGATGAGGGTGTCTCTGGGACAAAAATCTGTCCCGCCAACAAGTCCTTTTGACGTCACAGACCAGGTTGAGGCCACATGTGCAGGTTACTCGAGTGGAGCTTGACTTGCAGATATGCAACAGTCCCATCAAGGTGGGGTCCATGATTGCCTTGTATGCCAAACAGAGGTCACCTTGGAGGAGTCTGTATGAAACTGAGTAGAGGGATAGGACTTTTAGCATGTGTACGGTAGATGTTTGAGGCCCTGGATTCTCCTCGTGAGGAAACTGTACTCTCTCCAGCTGCTGCATGTGCTTTGTGAAGTACATGCCGAAAGGTGCGTTGTACTCAATAATGGGCCTTATAAGGGAAGAATACAGGGATGTTATGACCTCCTTGTTCCTGGATGAGATATCCTTACATATGAGGTGGGCCATGTAGAAGGCTTTCTGTACCATGGAAGCAACATGGTCAAAATCAGGTTGCTATCAACCTGGGTGCCCAAATCCCTCACAACTGACTGAGTGCTAAGAAAATTGTTATAAATGTGATCATTTGTGGGGATGTCACTCTCCTCGAAGGGGATGATAATGAGTTTTTTGGTATTCAGCATGAGGCCATGTTTCTGGCACCAGTTATTTGTCTTGAGTGAGACGCTCCTGGAGGATGTCCATATCACCAGGGAAATTGATGACAGCACCCAGCTTGCAGTCATCTGCAAACTTGGTCAGCCATAGCCAACTGGTTTTGGCCTGCACCTCAGAAAAGTATATCCCAAATAAGAGAGGCCCCAAGACTGACCCCTGGGGTACTCTACTTGTTATGGGTCTGCTGCTTGAGGCGGCTTCCCCTATTTTGACTACATGGGCTCTATCAGTGAGCCAGTTTGCTACCCATCTGGTAACATGAATTGAAGCCTAGTTGAGAGTGTTTATCTATTATGCCCGAGTGGGGAATAGTGTCAAATGCTTTGGCCAGTTCAAGGTAGGCGGTATGCAAAGTCTTCCCCTCTTCCATGGCTTTGGTGACTGTCTCAAAGTCGTCGACCAAATTTAGCAGACACAACCTCCCCTTGACGAAGCCAAACTGTGTGGAACTGAGTGTTTGGAGGTTGCCAATGTCCTTGTTAATGAGGTCCATGATAATCCATTCCATGGCCTTGCAGATCAGGCTAGTTAGGCTGATGGGGCTATAAATTTCCTGGATTTGTGGATGCTCCACCTTTGTATAAAGGGATGACAGTGGCTGTCCTCCACTCAGCTGGTAAGAAGGCAGTATTCAAGCTTTGGTTGAAAGGTTGGCAAAGAAAGAAGTGTTTTCTTCTGTCCTGATAAATGGTAAACCCATGGAGCTCAAAGTAGACATTGGTTCAAAGTGCAATGCTATGTCAGCATAAACATTTGCTATGTTAAGAGCTGGTGAACAACTTAATTTGGCCAACTGTGCAAAGCTTGTTGCTTATGAAGGTGAAGAGATTCAAACCGAAGGCTCAGTAGTGCTTTCATGCTTTTCAGCCTGGAACAGTTACAGCTTGCAATTTTATGTAGTCAGAAGACCTGTGCAGTCATTATTAGGTCTCAGAAACAGTTTAAAAATGAAACTGCTTTCTTTTACCAAAGAAGTCCATTATGTAAGCACGTGTCCTAGCTCCACTTTCACCAAGGCTATTTTCTCAGTGTGTGTGCTGATATTTTCGAAGACGAGCTAGGCAAACTTCCAGTTGTGTACGCCATGAAATTAGATCCAGACATCAGTCCAGTGGTCAGACCAGTGAGAAAAGTTCCAACAGTTATGCAGGACAAAGTCAAAGTCCAGTCATATAAAATGGTACAACAAGGTGTGATTTGTCCATTTACAGAACCCACTGAATATGCATCTTCCATGGTAGTTGCTCATAAGAAAAGCTCAGATGAAATCGGAATATGTATTGACCCAAGAGACTTAAACCATTAAATAGGCCCCACCATCCTATGCGTACAGTCGAGGAGGTTGTTACCCTCATGCCAAATGCCATTGTTTTTTCTGTCTTAGATGCAAAGAGTTCCTTATGGCAAGTAATGCTTGATCGCAAATCTTTAATACTGACTGCATTCAGTACTCCATTTGGTAGATACAGATTCTTCAAGATGCCTTTTGGAATAAATTCTGCCAGTGAAGACTTTCAGCGTGCAATGGAGCAAATTTTTTCAAGTTATCCGTGTGCTGAAACAGTGGATGATTTACTAGTTGGAGGTAATGACGAAGTAGAGCATGACAGAAACCTCAGGAAAGTTCTGGACAGAGCACGTGAAGTGAACCTAAAGCTCAGTCCTCTGAATTATAAATTCAGGCTACCAGAAGTTACTTATGCAAGTCATTTATTTACCAGTACAGGCTTACGACCAGACCCTTCCAAACAAACAGCTACTCTTGAGATGCCAGTCCCAGACAATGTCCAAGCCTTACAGCATTTCCTTGATAATGGTTAACTATTTGGGCAAGTTTATAATCAGACTTCAGTGAATTATCAGCACCTTTAAGAGAGATGACACACAAAACTGTTGTCTGGTCATGGTTAGAACACCAGAGATCATTTGATGGCCTTAAAAAAAATTGTCAGTCCACCTACCTTAATGTACTACGATGTCCTCAAACCAATAATTCTTTCCTGTGATGCTTCAAAGTTCAGTCTTGGTGCAGTTACTCTTCAAGAGGGCAGACCAGTACCCTATGTATCTAGAACTCTTACCTAAACTGAGATGCAGTATGCTCAGCTTGAGAAGGAACATTTGGCAATTGCGTTCACATGTTCGAAGTTCCAGGATTATATTTATGGTCGAGCTAGTCAGATTGACACTGATCATCAGCCTCTAGTCACTATTTTAAAGACGCCTATGCATACAGCTCCAGAAAGACTACAAAGAACGATGCTCAGATTACAAAACTACAACTTCAAAATGGTCTACACAAAAGGCAAACTTTTTTATCTGGCCGATACCTTACCCAGGTCACCCAGAAATACCACAGAAAAGCCTGATGCAGGAAATGCTGATTTCGATGTCATGGAGGTGCATAATTTTTCTACCACAAGACTTGATGAGCTAAGAGATCACACAAAGACTGATCCAGTTTTCCAAGAGCTCAACCACTTCAAAAATGTTCGACAGCCGTCAAAGCAATCTTGTGTACCAACAGAAGTGCAACCTTATTTTCCTTACAGAGATGACATGTTGATGGAAGATACGAATGACAACTTTAGGACCTTTGAAAATGACACTACTTCCTTACAACATGAGTACATTCAGATTATGCATCATGGCCACCCAGGTTCCGAAGCTGCCAAAAAAAGGGCAAGAGGGCTAGTATTTTTTTCTTCTCTGCCAAAAGACATTGATAAAGTACTTTCATCTTGTTCAGTATGCAACAGTACTAGACTGCATTTGCCAAAAAAGAGCCACTTCAGCTAAGACAGATTCCTGAACTTCCTTGGTCAACAGTAGCCACTGACATACTTAAGTGGAACAATCATAATTACTTAGTATTGGTAGACTCTTATTCGAACTAGTTCAAGACTGATTTGCTACCTAATCTAACGTCCAGTACTGAATCCAACGTCCAGTACTGTCATTGCTAAATTGAAATGTCATTTCTCAGTCCATGGTAGTCCACGCAAAGTTATTTCTGACAAAGGTGCTCAGTTTACCAGTCAGTTATTCCAGAAATTTGTAAAAGACTGGGACTTTATCCATATTACTAGCAGTCTGGAACACCCCCGTCAAAAGGCCTGTCTGAGTGTGCAGTACAAACTGCAAAGCAATTACTAGAAAGGTCAAAGTGTGACAACACCGATAACTTCTTGAATTTGCTTAATTTCAGAAATATACCCAGCGACAACTTACTTGGCTCGCCTGCACAGAGACTTCTATCTAGGCAAACCAGAACAACCTTGCCTATCAGTTGCAGTTTGTTGGTGCCTAATGCTAAAACCACCAGAGCAATCAAAGCCCAACAATTTAAAAAGTGTTCCTTTCAGAAGTCCAGCTATGATAAAACGAGCAAATTTCTTTGTCCATTGAAAGAAGGATAGTGAGGATGCAAACAGCGAAAGCTTTTGATCGAATTGGCCAAATGAGAGGTACATGTGCCAAGCCGAGATCCTACTAAGTTGGATCTGAGGGTACAGAATACAGAAATAATCGCAGGCATCTTCTTCCAGTGTCTGAATCGATAATGCAGCATTGTACCTGTGATACAGACTCCAGATCTCAGAGCAACCCAGATAATGTTCCTGATGAAGGACATATCTCTCAGTTCTTATTCCCATTCCTGATGAATTCCCTGAAGCTGAACATTCATTAAAGACAGTCCCTGCTGCTAAACCCAGTTCTAATTTTTATGTCACACAATCAGGTCATATTTCTAGACCTAATGTAAAATACACAGCAACCTGGACATGATTGTTTTTATTTGTATTCAGTTCTGTATAACTGCATGTCAAAGGATCATTTCTGTATAACTGCAGGTCAATGAATGTTGTTATTTTCAGTGCATGACTTATTTCTCAAAGAGGGAGGATGTAGAACAGTGGGTGTGTTGTAACTTTAAGAAGCATTTCAAAGTAAGGGCACATACATATAAACAGCACGTGCAGGCAGCAGTGCCATTTTGAGAAAACAGCCAGAGTATTAACATGTATGAGTGCAGTAGTAGCCTGTTTATAAAAGTTTATTTAAGTTACTAAGCCTCAATCCTGATATGTTTGTATATAATAAAGCTGTTTGAACCCATCCTACAATTGTTCATCTGCTTTATCCTGACCAGATGGGCTTCACCTACAGGCCAATATATTAGGGCCTCAAGAATGACAAGTAAGGATGAAACTTTTATAGAGGAAGTGCAATGTACAACTTCACTTTTTCTTGAGAAAGGGTATCCTTCACAGTTATTTGGGAAGGGTTGCAAATGAAGTCATAGAAAAATGAGTCTGGTCCAGTTTTGTTGATGGGGTTTAAGAAAAATACTAAAATTAAAGATATAAATAAAAATAAACACATTTTTAGTGGAATCCAGTTATTGGATCTTCAGAATGATTTTGATGGTGCAAAATTAAAACTAGGCATTAAGGGGGAAGGTGAAATATTAAATAGAACAGATGATGATTTTTTGGTACATAGGAGTGTTTCCAGATATTGTTTAGACATGTCGGTAGACGCTTTTCAAATAAAGCAAATAATTTGGAACAACTGGAAGATTATTTTCAGCAATCAAGATTTTATAAGGATTTTTGGTGAGACACCCTTACTTGTGTATAAAAAAGAAAACTGTAGCAAATATATGTTAGAGCATAGTACAAAAAAGAAACCAGCATTATTAACTGATAAAGGCTTTGGTACATATAAATGTAATGGATATAGCAGCTGTAGATTTATTCACGAAGAACCTTTTACATTACGGATAAGTGAACACTTGCATGCAATTAAAAATGAAAATAATGCCCTCTACAGACATTCAAAAGTATGTGAAAAATATAAAATGTTCAGTTTTGCCCTTCTAGAACATGTATTAGGGGATATAAGATAAGGTGATATAAAAAATATTATAGCGCAAAAAGAAGTTGAATGGCAAGTGAAAATGAGGGCTGATAACCTGTCTGGATTGAATGAATATATAAGCATCAAGTGTTTAAAGAAAAAAAGGCTAGGGGGAGGTTTTAGAAGTAAATGGTTTATGTGAAAAGTTTAACTAAAGTTGTAAGAATGAGTTTAATTCTTTTTAAAAATGTATTAAGTACGGTTTTTGTATTTCAACAATGATTGGACAATAATCATCTAATTAATTGGTTGTAACAATTGACTGGTTAGAGTATGGTATAAAATGAAGTGTAATTTTAATTTTGTTGTGTATTTTTAAGAAGTTATATTACGAAAGCTGCAATTAAAAGTTTTTATTATGCTAGACTTGGTTAACTGTGGTGGTGGTACTGCGATAGCGTTGTCACCTCACAGTAAGATGTTGTCCTGTTCGATTCTCAGCTAGAGTGTCTTCTGTGTGGAGACATGCGTGAATGGGTGTACCTTCATTGAAGGTTGTGCGTCAGGGCCGGCAACTCGGCACGTAAAAATCTACTGTCAATCGTTAGCGGACCGGAGTTCCACTGTGGCGACCCCTAACCGGGAAAAGCCGAAAGACAATAACATTATGCTAGACTTGGTTGGTTCTTTGCATCGTATAGTTTAATCATAATTAAATAGTTCATTAAGGAGGAGGAAATGGTCTGGGACTAAAATGTTAAAGTAACAAAAGCCCAATACATTCCACAAGTCTCTGGTTCTGTAAACTGTATATCCAGGATATTGTAGTGGAATGAAGTGGTATGAACTGGTGCAATACATACTCCCCCGGATTCACTATGCCCTGCACGGCAAGATCAGTGCAGAAGCAGGAGCAGGCAATATGTCTGCCGTGCGATCCAGGAACAGGCTCCAGGGGCATGCACGACAGCTCCCGCACTAATCCTGCACAGACTAAGCCGCTCTATGCAAATCATCCCATTTGCAGGAGAAATCCATGCAAATTAGGTGATTTTGCAATTCAGGAAGCTTGCAACCGTCCATGCAGGACTATTGCAATCTGCAGAAATGTACTCGGTTAGTAACAGAGTACATTTCTGCAAAATCCAAAATGGAGCTGTGACAGCTCCAAATAAAGGCTGCATATCACTGAGGAAGCATGCCAATGGCCAAGTATAAGACCAATGGCATTGCAAACGAAACAAAAAATGAAAAAAAAAAAAAAAAAAATCAACTTTTAATTTTTTTTTAGCCGATCTCAGCTGTTTAAGTGTAGGGCAGTGGCGTGCAAACGGGGTTGGGGGGAATAACAAAATAAGCATTCTAACTAAAATCAGCATTCTGCCACACAAGGCAATGCCAGGGAGAAGACAACATGGCCAAGAGTAGGGGTTACTAAGGGTCAGTGTGAGATATGTAACTATGCATTAGCAGGCAATCCTATGCAAATGAGGGGAATGACCAGGTTGGGAGTGTGTCAAGCATACTGTAAGCGGACTGAAGCCCTGCGGCTTGGGTTTGTCCCTAGCTAAGCTAGGGGGTGTGTGTCTAAACCTGCCTAGCACTCTTTACAATGCCTAAGCAGGTGTGCGCGCAGTGCACCAGGTTTTACAGGAAGAAAAAAGCAGTTAAACCAGAAAATAGCAACAGTGTGCATATGTGAGCACTCTGTTTGCATGGTGTGCACACGAGCTTAAACAGGAAGGCAATGGGAAGGGAAGACAGAAGTAGGAAGGTAATCAAGGAGAACTAACTTAGCTGACAGGTGAAATGTATCAGAATCAGCCAATTACACAGGCAAGCAGACCAGCCCAGCCCAGAACACTAGTATAAACTAAGCAAACACATTTCCCCTCTGTTTTTTCCCCACACTCTACACCACCGGTGTAAACAAGCAGGAAACTTTTAACACTCACAGCAACAAAATTATAGGGGATGCAATAGCTATCATACAACTTGTGGAAGAGACGGAGGGTAGTGAGGAAGTGAATGCTGTTGACCAACCCACAGTGAAGAGATGGAGAACAGTGCACAGACCCAGGGTAACCTACCAGGGGCTAAATGAGCTGGAGATAGTGGAGTGCTATAAGGTGGACAGGGACCTCCTACAGCAAATTGTTGAGCAGTGTCGGCCACGCCTGACACACAGAACTAACAGAGGGGAACCCATCCCAGTGGATACAAAGGTATGTGTAGGCCTAAGAATACTAGCTACAGGTACCTTCCAAAGGCCAACTGGGGTTATGATGGGGATTTCACAGGCATCAGCATCCAGGGTACTCCACCAGGTCCTGG
The DNA here is from genome assembly GCF_019279795.1 of Protopterus annectens. Taxonomy (NCBI): domain Eukaryota; kingdom Metazoa; phylum Chordata; order Ceratodontiformes; family Protopteridae; genus Protopterus; species Protopterus annectens. The sequence continues at coordinate 1,205,774,163 of NC_056727.1, forward strand.
ATGCCATGTCAGCACATGTCGGTGAGCACATATATTTTCCCCAACACCCGTGAGGCATTGGCCAGAAATATGCAACTGTTCCACCAAACAGCAGAATACCCTAAGGTAGTGGGTGCAACGGACTGCACTCACATACGCATTAAAGCACCACCTGGTGAGCGGGGTAGGGTCTACATCAACCACAAGGGCTTCTCCTCCATCAACTGTCACGTCGAGTGTGATGCCCAGGGCATATTAATGAATGTGTGTGCTGGCTGCCCTGGAAACGATCATGATTCCCACATCTGGCATCTGACGCAGCTGTACCAGAGATTTTCCAATGGGGACATCCCTCACGGTCACCTAGTGGGGGATGCTGGATACGCACTGGAGCCCTGGCTGAGTCAGAAATGCACATACACCTGAACAAAAACTCCATAATGAGGCACACGCACAGACCAGAAATATAATAGAGCGTGTGTTTGGGATGCTCAAGTCATGGTTCCGGTGCCTGGACACATCCAGTGGAGCCTTGCAGTCCTCACCAGCTACATGTACCCAAAATGTCCTTGTATGTGCCATACTACACAATATGATCCTGCGGAAACAGCTGCAGCAGGAAGGGCATGGGGCAGGGCCACACAGCCCCCCACCAGTGCCAAGGCCTGCACAGGCACAGAGTGACTCTGAGGAGGAACAACCTGAGCCTGCCCCAGTAGGCAGAAGGAGGCGTGCCCAGTATGCCCTGGCCCTGACAAAGAGGCAACGCATAGCACATACACTGACACAGGAGGGACCCAGGGAATAACACCTCTCTCGGACTCTCACATAAAAGGGATGCCAAACATTACACTACCTGTGCCTAACCATGTGTAGGGAGTTGTACTATGTGCATCCAACACAGGCAGCCCCGTAGCACCACCCTCAGTACTGGGACACCCACAAGGTGACTCACAGATGCCAGTTGGGGGGGGGGGTCACATACCCAACAACAGTCACAGCCAGCAGGACAGGTGTAGACATACACAAAGGCTGTGCTGTGGCCTCTGAATGAGGCCTATAGGTAAACCCCCGGCTTACACAGACAGACTACAGCAGTTCAGGTAGTGGGATGTCAGTTCTGAAGGGTAGGAAGTCAGAAACAAATATGTAGGTAATTAAATGCCAAGATCTGTAGTACACTGGTATGCCTCTAGCCTGCATGATAGCCAAGACTATAGACTGAAATGGAGTACCCGACATACCAGTACAGTCCTAGCAAATGTGTAAAAAAAAAAGTGTCAGGTGTGCCCCCCATCCTATGTAGAAATGTAGTCACAGTCAGGTGTGCCCTCCCCCACAATCCTGTGTAGAAATAGTCAGGTGTGCCCCCCATCCTACTTAGAAATATAGTAACAGTCAGCTGTGCCCCCCCAATCTTGCATAGAACTGTATAAATAGTCAGGTGGCAACTCCATCTTACGTAGAAATATAGTACAGTCAGGTGTGCCTCCCCCATCCTTCGTAGAAATATAGTACAGTCAGGTGTGCTCCCCCACTCCTGTGTAGAAATGTAGAAATAGTCAGGTGTGCCCCCCCATCCTACATAGAAATATAGTAACAGTCAGGTGTCCCCACACTCCTGTGTAGAAATAGTCAGGTGCACCCCCCCCATCCTACATAGAAATATAGCAACAGGTATGCCCCCCGCTATGCAGAAATGTAGTAACACGTCAATGCCAAAATGATTGATGGATATCCCGCAGAGACAGCATGCTACCTGTCAGTGTACAGCACAAAACGTCAGCACTGCAGTGCTAACTACCTGGACTTGATCCACACATTCAATACAGACGGCAATACTGCTCACACACAAACACATGAAGGCCATGTCTGCAAACACCAGTGGACCAGACATATCTGGCAGTCACACTTGTTAGCGCAGACACTCGTCAGTATGCACCACTTCATAGGTTCATACTAGGCCATCTGCCCTAGGGCATTTATAAGCCTAGCCAGAATGTGTTTGGCTTTCGCCACCCATTTTAAATTAATTTTGCTATGCCCTTTTTCGAGGTTAGTATACTGTGCCTCTGTCTAACAGTGACACAGAAGTGATACCTGGGGTAAACCTATGATCTCCCATCCACTCATCAAGAGTCCTCTTGAAGAGAGTCAATGAGGGACTATGCCTAATCTGGACTGGGATTTTATTCCAGAGTGAAGGGAGCCTCTGGGTTATGAATCTGTCCCTCCAGCATGTCCTATTTATTTCAGTGCTGAGGTTCAAGTCTCTCGAGCGCGTAGCTCGATGGGATTTGGATTTTCTGAGGTGCAGCATGTCCATTAATTCTGGGTTGGACATGGCTTTATACGTCAGGCACAGATCGCCTCTGAACAGGCGGTATGCCACTGAGTAGAGCTGGAGTTTCTTTAACCGGGCAGCATATGGCATCTGTTTGAGCCCTTTGATCCTCTTGGTGAGGTACTTTTGGGGTCTTTCCAGTTGCTGCAGGTGTCTGGTAAGGTACATCCCAAAAGGGGCATTGTACTCAATTATGGGCCTGATGAGGGATGAGTAAAGAGGCACGATGACGTCCCCTGATCTAGATGTGAATCCCTTCATGATTAGGTGGGCTATATAAAATGTTTTTCTAACCACTTCAGCCACGTGGTTGTCAAATGAGAGATTGCTATCAACTTGGGTCCCCAGGTCCCTAATTACTTCTTCTGTACTTAATGGATTACCACCTATGTGGTAATTTGTGGGCACTTTGTTTTTGCCAAAGGGGATGACTATACACTTTTTGGCATTTAGCTTGAGGCCATGGCTCTGGCACCAGTTGTCTGTTTCTATGAGGCCCTTTTGGAGGATACTTGTGTCGGCTGGAGAGTCTATTATGGCGCCCAGTTTGCAGTTATCTGCGAACTTGGTCAGCCACAGTCCTTCCGTGTTGGCCTGTACCTCCGAGAAATATATACCGAACAAGAGAGGTCCCAGGACTGAGCCTTGTGGGACACCACTTGTAACTGGTTTGGAGTCTGACATGGCTCCAGCAATTCTAACCATGTGGGCTCTGTCCTTGAGCCAATTTGCAATCCATCTAGTGACATAGGGGTTTATATTTAAGCTGGTGAGCTTATCTATAATGCCCGAGTGGGGTATTGTATCGAAGGCTTTTGCGAGATCCAGGTAGGCTGTGTGGACCACCTTCCCCTCGTCAATGCCCTTGGTGACTGTTTCAGAGAAATCAACCAGGTTGAAGAGGCAGGATCTGCCCTTAAAGCCGAACTGGGTAGGATCCAGTGTTTGTAGGTCCCCAATATCTTTATTTATGAGGTCCATGATGATCCTTTCCATAGCTTTGCAGACCAAGCTAGTCAGGCTTATGGGGCGATAGTTTCCAGGATCCGTTGAGGCACCACCTTTATGGAGAAGGACCACTGTTGCTGTACGCCACTCTTTGGGCACATATCCTGTAGTAAGGCTGAGATTGAACAGTAGTTTTATGTTTGGGTTTAGCTCTTCTTGGAGTTCATGTAGGACGCAGCCCGGGACACCGTCTGGTCCCATTGATGCTGTGTTTTTTGCTTTGGTGAGGGTGGCTCTTACCTGAGCATCTGAGATGTCAGGGGGGGCAGCACTCTGCTGGGATAGATATTTGCCCTTTTGGTGGGGAGTGGGGGGAGAAGTTTGCGCTGAACCTGTCAGCTAGGATGCTGGCAATGTCTGTGGGTTCGGTGTATTTTTGTCATTTTGGACTAATTCTGAGCATATCTAGGAATTACCACCCAGGTTCCTAACATAACTAAAGAAAGCCTTGTGATTCTCCTTAGTGTCCTGTGCAATTTTTCTCTCGAAGCTGGCCTTAGACAATTTTGTGTGTACCCGTAGTTTTTTGCTAATACTGATCAGAGATGCCTTCCCTTTTTGGGATTTTGCTCTATCATTTAGTAGCTTCCTCCTTCTACTGTATAGTTTGTTTATGGCTGGGGTCCACCAGACAGGACGTCTGCCTTTGGAGGATTGGGTCTTGGTTTTATTTGGGATCGCATGATCCATGCATTCCTGAAGGTGTTCACAGAATGCGTTTATAAAGGATTCTGCGGTCTGGGCCGTATTTTCCACAGGCCTGGGGGCTTTGAAGGATTCCACCTCAGTTTTGAGGAGTAAGAAATTTGCTTTAGAGAAGTTTTTCACTGTGGTTTTCTGGGCAGGGGGTGGGATCGGGATGTGAATATCCAGTGAGATTAGTTTATGGTCTGATCTTACCAGTGAGGGATACACTTCTGGTCTAGAGCATAGAGTCCCCATGTTGGTGATGATCAGGTCAAGTATGTTTTCCCCTCTTGTGGGAGTGGTAACAAGTTGTTCCATAGCATTTGAGTTTATAAATTCTAGGAACCTTTGGGCTAGGGTGTTGGAGCTAGAGTAATGCTCCCAGTCTACGTTTGGGTAGTTGAAGTCGCCCAATATAATGGTGTTTGGAGAGACCTTCATATTTTCCAGTGTTCTCAGGAAGGCCGAGTGGGGTTCCTGGGTTTGGGAGGGTGGTCTGTAGCAGGCTATAAACTGGAAGGCAGTTTTACCCACTGTTAGTTGCACATGGATAGTCTCTGATGCTTCGTGCTTTGCCACCAACCTGGAGCTGTGGGTATCTTTGATGAATATCGATACTCCCCCTCCTTTCGTGGTTCGGTCCAAGTTTTGGGGCCGAAAAGCATGGTATGAGATATAACCTGGTAGTGCTGGGGTGCTCTCGGGAGCCCTGAACCAGGTTTCTGTTACTGCACAGATATTGATGTTCTCCATGCTAAGGAGAGTTTCGAGTGCGTGCATCTTGAGGTTTAGACTTCTGGCGTTGAGTAGCATTACTCTTAGTTTCTTATCCCTTGTGATACCTATGGAGGTGGGTTTGTCTTTTGAGCCTTGCCTAAAAAAGGCACTATGGGGGTAACCAGAGCCTTTGCCAATATCCAAAAGCCCAGGGGTGACAGGTGCAAGCCGTCCCTAGCGAAGCATCGTGGCTTGTCGAGCATATCATCCCAAGCTGACAGGCATTGGATCCCCTTTGAATGACACCAGTACTTAAGCCAATTGTTGAAAGTGATCATCTTGTCTTCATACTGTGGCATCATTCTTTGTGAGGGTAAGATGCTACTCAAGGTCAGGGTCATACCGGCCTGGGCTACATGCTCAGAGAGCTCCTTTATGTCTCTTTTCATGTAGTCCAGGGAGGTACGTCTCAGATCATTCACACCAGCATGGACAATGACAGAGTCGTATTTGTACTTGCCTTGGAATGACCCGAGTGCTTGTGTTGCGTGGCAGATCCTAGCGCCCGACAGGCTGCCTTGCACACACAGTGGATAGGAATACAGACATATATGTAAGGACAACACACTATAATAAGCCAAAGGTAGATGTACATAGATGTGTGGAAGAAGGTGACTGCGACAAGGAGCCATCCAGGCCTGTCCCACCCAGCACACAGCCAAAGGGCCCCAAACACAAGGTTCAGATGTCACTCACTGCAGATACTAGCCACCAGTATCTGTCAGCATTACAGACTATGTGGTGCACGTGCCAGCTGTGTAACATGACTGTACAAGGAAGTAGTGTAGTCATCTAGCAGCTGTATACACGTACCTGTGAAATATGACCCTGTAGGCCTGCATGTGGCATGTCAACCCCTAGATGAATGGGTTATGGACCATGCACACGCACATCCCTCCCCATAGCCCTACTATGACAAGCCTGCTGAGGTCATCCACTGTGAAATACACCTTTGGGAGAGTTGTAGCCCAGTAATCTCTGTGGCATGTCCCATAACTCCATACTGATGTAGTGTGATAAACTAGTAGGGGTTCTAATCCCAGACTTGGCAACTGTGTGTGTGTGTGTGTGTGTGTGTGTGTGTGTGTGTGCACACGCATGTGTGCATGTCTGACAGTGTAGAGAGCAATGCTTTTTATGGTAGTCACACTTCCTACAATTCAAATGCTCAACTTTGGCAAGGCTGCTGATGTCATCCACCTAGAAATACACCTCTGGGAAGGTTGTAGCCCAGTAATCTCTGTAGCGCATCCTGCAACTGTGTAGTGTGATAAAGTAGTTAGGTAGGTGTTCTAATCCCAGACGTGGCAAGTGTGTGTGGGTTAGTGTAGGTGTCCGACTCTGACTGTGTAGAGAGCAATGCTTTTTTAGGGTACTCACACTCCCTACAATTCAAATGCTTAACTTTGGCAAGGCTGCTGATGTCATCCAGCTAGAAATACACCTCTGGGAAGGTTATAGCCCAGTAATCTCCACAGCGCCTCCTGCAACTGCGTACTGCTGTAGTGTGATAACGTAGCTAGGTAGGTGTTCTAATCCCAGACATGGCAAGTGCGTTTGCGTGTGTGTCTGTCTGTCTGACTGTCTGTCTGGACAGCAATACTTTTTAGGGTACTCACACTCCCTACAATTCATATGCTCAACTTTGGCAAGGCTGCTGATGACATCCACCTAGAAATACACCTCTGGGAAGGTTGTAGCCCAGTAATCTCCAAAGCGTGTGCCATAACTGCGTACTGCTGTAGTGTGATTTAGAACTTTGGTAGGGTTCCATCCCCACCCATGGCAGTTCTGGATGTTTTGTGTGTGTTTCAATGTCTGTGTATGGAGCAATGCATTATAGGCTACTCACACTCAGTACATTTCAAATGCCCTACTTTGGCAATCCTGCTGATGTCATTCATTGTGAAATAGACCTTTGGGGAAGGAGTACTCCAGTAATCTCTGTGGCGTGTACTATGACTGCATAGTGCTGTAGTGTAATAAACTAGTTAGGTAGGGGTTCTACTCCCAGAAATGACAGGTGTGTGTGTGTGCTTGTAACTCGCATCCTGTGTGGAGGTGGGTGCAAGTGTGTGACACCTGTGCCCAATGTGGAGCGGGTTTTGCATATTTCTTATATGGTGGCCCTACTATACATCACAATGTCCTCCATTCAGGCATAACAGATGTGAAATAGCAAAGAGGCCTACGTGCAAAGCGATACCCATACATGTGACATCAAAGTCAGGCAATCACAGTTAGCAACTCCAGTATTACCCAGAGCACACTCTCAACCCATGTCTCATACACACACACACACATGCCTAGGCAATAGCCAATATGAGAGTAGTACACTGCATATTGACCACTGATAGTAACTATGGAGTGATTGCAGTGTGCTACAGAGGGCATGACACCCTGTCCATCTGTCCAATATGCACGTACATGCAGACAGTGTACCTACTCAATGGACACCTGCAACACCTATGGTGCCATTACATGTGACCCACAAAGGACGTACCATGCCTGACAACATGCCCTGTATGGACAAATGTCACTGACACCAGGGAATGCTGGTAGCATGCTATCAATGTAGGTGCAGGGTAAACCTGCTGCCCATTACCCATTCCCGCCACAGGTGGGCAAGAATGGCACATCTGATGATAATCTGTGTTCACAGCATGGGCCATACACCCCAGGTACAGTTCCACATGTCACTGTACATGCATGTGGGAGGTGTGCACATCCCTGACACCGTCCATGTCATTGACGGAGGAACACATACATGGCATGCAATGCACAGCATTGGTCACACACAACAGTCACCCAGGTGACTGGATGGGGGATACAATACCCACCTGTGGGGGCAAATGCAGAAACTACAGCCCTGAGCCACAGTGCAGACCACTGCCATCTGACCTGATGTCAAGGTATACCCATCACCTAGCCTTGTATAGCTGTCTGGCAACGTCGACCACCACACACCCATGCAGAAATGCACCCATGCATGTCAGTACTGGCACCCTGTGTGTTTGTGTGTGTGCGTTGTGTGATGCGTATGATCACATCCATACTCACTACAACCCCCATTGGCATACTGAAGCATGCTGCTGATGTCAGACACCTCCCCATTACCCTTTGCCCATACAACCTCTGTATGACCCGTGTGGTGCATGTGATACCTGCACAGTAATGTATTGTGGCAATCCCACTACTGATGAGTTGTAATCCTGGCCCTGCCAAGTGTGACAGTGTGTGTACATCCCTGAGAGATTGTGGCTATGTTGACCTCGCACCTGTTCATGTGGACAGGCACGTGTACATCACTACATCACCTACCGTATAGCTACCATATCCCTGTTGCAGATATTACTCACCATCACATATATGTTCTGAGGGCTCCACAACAGGTAACCTATGTGGCGCATCCAATAACTGCATAGAACTGTGATAGCACTACATAGTAGTCAGGGGGTTGATACCCTGTGCTGGTAGGTATGTGACACAAACATGCTTATGTTTTACTCTCCCACCCCTCTCTGGCTTGACTTTGCCTCTGTCTGCCTCTCTCACTCCCTCTCTGATGGATGTGGAGACCTACACCTGCTTTGCTTAGGCAGCAGCAAGTGTATTTTAAGTGATGATCATGATCAGCTGATGGCCTCTGCACAAATTGCAGCCCTCCCCTAGCTGATTGCATGTGGAACAGCTGTGGTAACATTCCCATAGACAATTGCATGGAAGCATACCCCAATATCTAGGAACATCATGTTGGTGTGGCCCTTTTCATTCACTGTGAGCAGGAACTAGATCTGTTGTTTGGCAAACAGCATCTCAGATGGATTGGGTATTTACCTCTAACAACATACACTGTGGAAACAGGGCAACACACAGGAGGGGGATGTGCCTGACATGACTACAGACTGCAAGTGCTGCTATACTGCATATGGAGTAATGCTGGTTTAACAGGGTGTGTGTGGATATGACGGTCCTACATGTTTCAATACCTGCCATGTCAGTTCTATGTTTATGAGGAATCCGTATCTGTAGCGTCATCTACAGACTGGGCAGTGTGTTGTGCCTTTGGTGTCATGTGTTACCCAAAGGGCATCTGTGAACTGCAGAAGGTAGTGTGAGGATTGCAGTCTGTAGATGGTGAATACTGTGACAGTTACTGACTTCATAGCCCTCATAGGACATATGTTGCAACAAACCCTGTTACAACAGTAAATGTATGAGGTTATCACAGTAACATGTCAATATTGTCCCTGTGTATGTGCTTCCAGTCACAACTCTGTCAATGGTTGTACATACATTGTGCATTAAGAGGTGCATGTGTGCTGTACACCATAATAAGTGTCATCATATCTGATAACAAGCCAGTGGGATATCAGACTGCTACATGTTACGTACAGTAGGGGGTTTATTTGATGACATAACCTGGACAATCTGTGGATGTTTGTACAGTACTGAGGTCTGTGTACTTATGGTGAATATCGACAGTGTGCATATTGTTAATATGTACTTTAGCCAGTGTACAGACTTTGGTAGATGTCAGTGTTTTAGGTCCCGTCCTGATGTTACACGCTACTCCACTGTAGGTTACCGTAGTGGCTTACATGTTTGTAGGGCCATACACATGTCGCATACCACAGACAGCCATCAGACCAAACTGTGTAGCAGCCCAGTATATGTACGGTTAGTCTGTGAGTGGCACATATGAGGATGGTGTCGAACAGATAGTCCATATACTGTAATATTAAGCTAGTTTACCATATCTGGCTGTGGCCGAGTTCACATTGGTTGTGGTTATGCACTTTCACACAAGTGTATCTTACCCTGTGCTGTGACATGCCTGTAGAGCCAGCTATATATGCAGGTACATGTGCATTCCCCTATAGGAGATGTATGCCAGTGTTGAGCCAGTCTGCCTGAACCTGCACAGTGCATTGTTACATGCCTAGCAGCTTAGTGTACATACCCAGTGAGATGTCATGTGCAGATACTTGCCAGATGTACTGCTGCCGGGCCTCCCTTAACATTCACGTATATCAAACACAGCAGTGGGATGCTGTACAGATGTATCTTAATATCTAGTGAGTAGTATGTGGTCGTGGCACCGCTGTACCAGCAGTTATGTGTCGGGCCAGACAGGGGTGTGTGAATGCATAACATATGGTGGCAAATGTATACCAGTCGTAATGAGTTACATCCATCTACATGACTGTCAACATCCATATTGTCAGGCATGGTACACGTTTTGCACTAAGGAGTTCTGTGTACACCTGTGGACTGTACAGTGTGTGTCACAATGTCCACATAAATTGGCCAATATCTCTGCTGCATTCCACAGGGTCATTTTGTGCTTTAGGATGTCTGTCAGTAGCCAATGGCAGCCATGTGAAAAGCAGATATGATCTCCCACACACACCATGTCTGTGAAGACAATCCCAATTACAGTAGCAATAGTCCACTACTATACCTGCTATACATACCGGACATCCCCTTGCACTACGAAGTTGGGACTATAGGGGCCGGGATAGGGCTACACTCCCACGTCCAGGACATATGTACATATAATTATCCAGATATCTATATATATGATTACACATATACATATCTACATATATAGATGGGTATGTATCTGTACATAAATATACATATACACACAAGGTGTTTGTATATCGACACATATACAGATAGTGATACATATGCACATATGCGTATGGCTATCTACTTGATATATTGACAGTAGTAAGTATATCAGAATAGATGTATATGCACATATAGTCATAGATATCTATATACCAACATAATTAGGCATATTTGTACACATAGAAGTGCATATACATATATAACTATATACACATATATCTATATACACATATGTAGATATACATATACGTGTATGTATATATATATATATATATATATATATATATATATATATATATATATATATATATATATATGTATGTCTATATATATATATATATATATATATATATATATATATATATATATATATATACATATATATATATATATATATACACACACACACACACACACACACACACACACACACACACGTGCATATATATGTGTGTATGTATACACGAAGAGATGTACACATGGCCATATATAAGCACTATACAAATGTGTATACAGACATATGAGTATACATGTGTATACTCCTGTAGACATATATACACCTATGATATGTATACAACCATATTCCTGTCATGAGTAAACGTCATGGTTGTGTATACCCTCCCACATATATCTCACCGTATGTATCTGCTATGTGCACATAATGACAAAACAACATATGTGATGCAACAGTCATATTAATAACAAGGAATTCACAAATTAGAAACTAAAGGCAATTGTACAATATTACTCAATATGTGTATTGCCAGCTATATTGGTAAATCAACAGCTATCTCCACAGTGGTCATGGTGTAGTGGTTAAGTGTTGTGCCTTCAGTGTAAAGGGTGGTGCAGTGTGTGCAATGTAAGCCACACACGTCAGTATCACGACATAGCTAGGTAGGGGTCTAGTCCCAGTGTTAGCAAGTAACAGTGTGCATGTATGTGGATGGGTCTACATCAGACTGCAGGCTATACAAGCCTCAGCGGGCCACCTGTCCATGTGGTACAGGCAATAGTATTTTTTTGAGAGAAGGAAGATATAAACTGAATAATGTGTGACATTCACCTCTGATTTCTTTTAAGAGAGGACGTAATCTAAAGGATATGTTAGTTCACGCTAGTTTCTCTTTACCAAGCACTGATATAAGTTATGAAATTAGTAGGGTGGGTACCTGGGCATGTGGAAATTGTTCTGTTTGTCCATTTGTAGTGAAATATTTTGATAAAATTAATGGTATAAAATATAAACCAGTAATAGAGTATACCTGTAATGCAGTGGGTATTATTTATGCTCTTAAATGTCCATGTAATTTATTTTATATTGGTGAAAGTAAGAGGTCTTTCAAGGTTAGGCTACAAGAGCATATTCGTGATATTAAGAATAAGAAATTACAAAGTCCTGTAGCCCTTCATTTTAATGAAATGCATGGAGGGTCATGTGATGGTTTAAAAGGCAGTATTTTGGAACAAGTTTCAGCAACAAACACAGTTTGTTTAAAAAATAAATTACTGTCTAAGGAAGCAGTTTTTATTTTAAAGTATAAAACCTTAACTCCTGGTGGATTAAACCAGGAATGTAATTGGAAGTTTTTATTGTAAAGTGCTGATAAAATTGGTTAATTGTTTTATTGTAATTGATGTATCTTTATAAAAGAGATGCTTTTTTTCTGTTTGCATGATCTCCTGGAAGGATGATAAGCCGAGGCGCTAGAGAGGTTTGTGTGTGTTTTAATAAAAGGAAAAATCTACTGGCTTTGTTGTTTGGAATAACCAGTATAGTAACCTGTGAATTGTGTTTGACTGTACCCCAGATATGTCACAGCCATGGTGTCAGCACAGTGGCATACCCCGTTGTGCAATATGACTGCAGACAATCATCGTGCTAACACATGTACACCTACAACACACATGGATAACATTTTAGAGACCACAACCAAACAGTGTTACTAACAGCTATAAGGCATCATTGCTGGACGGCTACACTACCTGCCAAATATGCCTCACACTATACTCCCTACAACATGTGTGGCCCAGTCTGTCTTTACTATTGTATAATTTGGAGGGCTTGGCTTGGACACCAACAGTTGTGAACCTTTCCAGAATACTGTATTGGTATAACAGTTTCACAGTTGCATTACTCTGTTTATATGGATGTCAGTGTCTAAACAGCTATATGACATGGCATATAGAACTGTAATAGTAGACAAATAAATGTTTCCATTTCTGCAAACCTGTGTGTGGTGTTTTTTCCTAGGACATCTCTCTGGGTATATGTTGCAGGCAACAACTGTCATTTGTGTGGGTGGCCCATACGGTGTCCAGTTGTTCAGGTGTGAACTGTAGGCATAGTGGCTGTTCCATATTTTGTGCACCTTCTACATACATATCTTACTGTGCATATCTATGTGTGTGTATGTGTAGTCACATGTATATCTATATACATGTACATATACCCATATATATGTACATATATATGTGTGTGTGTGTGTATGTATGTATATCTGTATCTGCATATAGGTGTCTGTGTATTTGTATCCTAGGGATGTTGATAGCTTCCACATTTTACATTTCCTATTGGAGGCAGACTGTACTGCACAGGTTACCAATACCAGCCTGACATCATACAGTTGGGATGTAGTGCTGTTAACATATTGTGCCCATGTCATGTCAGGTCCTGGTTATGGGATCTGCAACACTTGGTAGCGTATTTCAGGGCGGACGTGTTTGGCTGTGAGGGGGTATGCCTATTTGTACAAGACATATATTGTTTGGGGCCTCTCAACACCATTAACGGTGCATGTGGACATATTTGTTTTTGTTAATCTACCATTGCTATCTACAGATGTATGGCCACATATACCCATACAGACATATATATATAACTATGTCCATACATACCTACATACATATATATCTGCGTACATATATGTACCTTGCTGTGTATATGTAGACATACAGGTGTGAACATATATATGTGTGTCGATGTAGGCATCTGCATGTATATATGTTCATTATATATATATATATATATATATGTAATCTATATATATATATAAATAATCTATATATATGTAATCTATACATATATATATAATCTATATATATATAAGTAATCTATATATAAGTAATCTATATATATGTAATCTATATATATGTAATCTATATATATGTAATCTATATATATATATATATATATATATATATATATATATATATATATATACATACATACATATAAATAAAACAGACACATTTCTAAATATATATATTTACATATATAGATATGTTGTATCTGTTTAAATAATATATTTGCACACATACACAAGTAGATGTTGGTATACATTCTCTGTACTGTTGCATGACTGTGCTGGATGACATGTTTGTGACTACATCAGAGTTATGTACATCTGGCATGGCTTGGTGGTAAATCACTTTGTCTACGGTGTGCAGGGTCCTGTGTTCGAGCCTTGCAGAGGTTGTATATTTTGCTGCTGGGCAGAACAAGGGCCGCTGGATACAGAGTGATTAAGGCACTTTAAAGAGGGTTTGCGCAGAGCTAAGCACTGCAAACTTCCAGTTACAGTTTCTTATACTGTTAGCTTCCGAATTGCTTAACCTGTGTAGGCATACCTCACCCCATGCAAACAGGCTTAAACCCACTTATTGCTGCTTAAAAGTGCTTACTCCCACTTACCACCGCACTAATTAAGAAAAGAAAAAGGGGTTGATAGGAAAAGTGGCGAAAAAGGGGCACAAAGAGGCAAAGACAGTAGGGAAAATAGCCAGGGATATGCAGGAAGGGTGAAGGGAAGGTCCATAGCTGCCCATTTTTTCTACAGCAACAGCTAGCATTTACACTGAATTTGGAGGCAGATTTGGACACTCAAACCCCTGGGGGGGGGGGGACAACAATAATTAATTGCGATGCCAATTAGACCGGCTACATGTGTCCAGTGGACATGTGTGCGAAATGGACAGCTATGTATGGGGCGAAATTTTTGTGTGTACAGATTTGCCTTTTTTTTTTTAGGTGAGAGTGGGATGTTAGGGAGGGGTAGTAGGTATATTTGGGAAGGTAGGTTAACAGACAAGACAAACAAGACACATACAGGGGCGGTATATGACCCATGTGGGACATAAACACCTTGGACGGGGAGGGGTGTTTGGAAGTTGCAAGTCCATGAGCCCCCAAATGGAAACAGTGGGACTGAGGTCCCCACCCATGGGCAGTCACCACTGCACCTTCACAGCCCCAAAGGTGGCTGTGCTGGGGGCTGGGTAGGAGGGACAGTCTCACCCTCTAATTGTGCCATGCGGCCCTCAAGTTGGTGTAGCCTGTCTCGAAACTCCCTGTTGAGCTCCCTACGCACCACAGCCTGGATCTGATGGTGGGTGACAGGTACCTCTCCACCTCTGCTCCTGGGGGGCTGAGCCCTATCCCCTGCAGCAGTTCCATCCAAAGGTGGTGCAGGGCCAACGGAGGAGGAGGTCCCAGGCTGGGCCTCAGATGTGCTGGTGCCTGTTTCCATGCCCAGCTGAGGTGGGACAGGTGAGTCTGCTGGGACCAGCCTTCCCATACGAGCTATGGTGTTGCAATTTTAAGAAAGATATGGGTTAGTAATAGTCAACAGCATTCAGGATGTGTTAGAACAGCATGCATAGGTACTCCCATTAACCCAAGACACCAGATTTACAACAGTTGCAGACCAAGCAGAATACATGCATATATGGGACAACAGTGGCCATTACAACAGCATGCAGGTTTCATTGATGGCAACAGGCCACCAGTATGGGGGTATTTTAACATGGCACATGCACAGAACCAGATGTGAATATTTATAAACCAATAGGACATATGTCCCAACAAAAGTATGGAGTGTACACGTACCCATCGAGGTGTGTAACTGGGTTATTGTTGCACATATGGTGGGGGTGAGAGACAGAGGTCAATTAACAAATGATATATCCCTGTAGTTTTCACAACTTTCTTAGTCACTGCAGTGATCTGTCCCTTACATGTACTATTACACTACCCATTGGCCTTACTTTGCACAATGGTATGTTTTTAGATTAGTACATATTAGTACATACATGGACTGTGTCCTACGTATAGTCTACACCTCTTATCTGTTATAGCTGTTGAGAAAATCAATGTTAACACTAACTAACAAATTCTACACATACTCCCAGATTCCATGTTGATGTTATACACATACCTAACAATCTGTTATTGCACACACTCTGGTCAAGGCTTGACATAATTCAGGTGTCAATGTGACATATTTTGAGAATTGCTGTCATACTCTTTGGGTGAGGTGCTACAATAACAGGTTTGTTTTCATATACATTTGCTGATCATCAGTTATATGTCAGTAACGGCTGCCTACATTTCTTGGATAACCATGCCGATTTGTCAGGGGAACAGGTTACTGGGCATCAGATTTGGGCCATTTATCTGGACATGTTGGACAGATCAAAACAGTTGAGGGGTATGGCTATGCATACAGCTTACTAGCTCTACATTCTGCCACAGTCTGTACAGTTGATGGGTTTGACTTTGTTTACAGCTTACTATCTTGTACATTCTAGCACATTATGTACAGTTGTTGGGTCTAATTATGCATACAGGTTTCTATCTGAACATTCTCACAAACTCTGTACAGTTGTGGGGTATGATCATGCATACAACTTACTACACCTCCCAGGATTCAAACCCTTGCTGTGTGTGGTAAAATTGTTACAGTTGACATCACACTACACTGTGCTATCAGGGAATTGGTGTGAAGCATTCCAATGTTTTCTGTCTAAGTCTCCCTCAGTTGTACAATATGACTGACCTCTTGGGATTTCCAACACTGTTATACTGAACTTCATACACATTTTATCTGCGTTCCACAGTTTGGGTAACACTGCTTAATACAACAGTACTATTTATAGAATGCAATACTACAACAACATATGAAAGCAGTATGTACACAAGCACTCCAGGGGTTATACCTTTATTCACAGGATTTTACACCTTTATTGACACACGACCTATATGACGACAGTCTTCCAGCCATATTGTCTAGTTTAGTCAGTACATCCCATACGCAATACATTTCTATACTGGTACAACACTTTCTAGAACTGTTATATTTATTTGTTATGACAGTACATTGACTTGGTACCTTATGTTACGTTGTTATGACAGTACATAGACTTGGTACCTTCCCTTGTGGACACTGCAACATGTGTAGTGCAATATCCATAATACAGTCCTTCAGTCACCCTGTCCTGGATTTTAAGTTCTTTCCCAGGTTTAATGCCACCTGCGACAGTAGCAAATGAGTGTACCTTGCTAGCTCTAAGTGCTGTGATTGTTTCTATGTTGGTAAGACCTCCAGGAGGTTGAAGAATAGGATATAGAATCATCTTTACGATATTAAGAACGTGCACCTTCAAAATGCTCTAGCAAAGCAGGTTGCTGTCTTTAATTCACATAGTTTTAGTTTTATGGTCTTACAGCTAGTACATAAAAATGAGAGGGGGCAACCTAAATAATCATCTGGAGTCCATAGAGCTGAAGTGGATTCTGAGACTATGTGCCCATATTCATCCTGCGCTTAATAATCGTGTCAGCATAAAGCCTGCAGTGGAGGCATGGCCCTTGAAACAGCTAAGTGAACAAATGAGTTTGTTACTAGGTTAAGAAGGAAACTGGTAATTAGTTTCTGCTTGATAGTTCCTATGCCTTGCACTTTAAAGCCTTTCAGCTCTAATTTGTTTTAATTGGTTTCATCTAAATTGGTTAATTGTTGTGAGCTATTTTAATTAATTGAGGTGATACTTTGGTATTTAAACTGTGTGGTTTGTTCTTTTGTAAGATCTGATGAAGTGTGAGTTGTTCATGTGAAAGCGCTTATCCTGTTTTATCTTTGTGAATAAATTTATACTGAATTTTAGAGCCGTGGTGGTTCCATCTTGCTGTTTTTTTCCTTATGACAGTACATGCAAGATCATTACTAACCTGCCTCGCGATGCCGCCTTTGCAACCTAGCAGCATGGGCTTGCTGATTCGCAGCCCACTCATCTGCAGCTGTCAGAGAAATACAGTGATATTTAGCCATTACCTATCCATAGCATACAAAAGTTGGCAAGCAATGTCTACACAGTAGAATGAGTACTTGGTGCTGGGGCATCAGCCATCTGCCTAGATTCTTGGATCTACTGCTCCAAGAGATACCCCCTCCACCATTTCAAGTCAGCATGGTGATGCCTGACCTGCTCACCAGTCCAGGGGATACCCGTGGCACTGGTGAGCTCATGGGCAAGACTGTCCGAGGCCTCTGCTTTATACTGGAAGCCTTTATACTGGCCCTGCAGTAGTCTCTCCTCATGGTGTTTTACCAGGAGCCAAACCATGAATCTGGACTCCTGGGTGCCCCAGCGTTGCGCTCTAAATCAAGTGCCTTCCCCTACTTCAGCCATTCTGCCTACAGTAGGAAGCTGCAACCAGTTATGCAAAGTATTTGCACATGTGGGGTTTAAATACGCCTGATTTCCCGCACATTCCCTTGATTGGACGGTTTTGAAAATGTTAAGCTATGGGCAGACCTGCTTACTTAATGTTGGCATTGCTTAAAGGGGTATACCACTGGCCAGATTGAGTTAGCCAGCCTACACATTGCTTAAACCAAGTGAACTGAGCCAAGCAATGCTTAGCATTGCTTAATATTTAATTAGCATTATCATTTCCTTTTGACATTGTTTATTATCTGTTACATGTTACATCAGTGTCTGGTATCCGTGATTCAAGTGTATGTACACTGTATGGGGTCCTGAGGACTTCAACACTTTATTGCAATAACATCTCACATCTGGCCTTACTGCAGTACTCCAGTTCACATACTTATGTTATGTAGCAGGTTATACAACATCACACTGTACATAGATTCCTTTCACATGTTCAGTTTGATTTTCCTATGGTGATGATTTGTTTGTTGAAACCTCAATCTTATATAAGTACTGCTATGATGGCTTAGTGGTTAACTAATGTGACTATAGTGTACAGGGTCCTAGGTTCGAGCCTTGCAGAGGCCGTTTCTGGGAAGAACACAGGCCATTGGATACAGAGTGATTAAGGCACTTTAAAGCAGTTGTAAGTGGGTTTGCACAGTGGTAAGCACTGCTAACTTCTGGTTACAGTTTCTTACACTCAGTTAGCTTCTAAATTGCTTAACGTGTGTAGGCAGTGCTTACCCCCTGCACAAATGCACTTAAACACGCTTACTAGTGCTTAAATATGCTTACTACTGCTTATTTCTGCTTATACCTGCTTACTACTGCCTTATTTATTATGACACTGACACTTCACATGTGCATTTCCTGCAGTACTGCAGTTCATAAATACATGTTATTTAGTGGGTTTTGGAGCAAAAATATTGGTTATAACGTGCTTTGCCATGTAAAATAAACTGTGCTGCAGTGGGACTCAAACCGGGAATGCCTACTCGTTAGGCAAATGCTCTGCCCACTACACCATTGCTGTGCTGCTTCATTTGCATACATCTTAACCGTAGCTAAGCAATGAGCACACCCGCGCACCTACGGTTAGCTGTACTCGGATTTTTTAAAAAATAATAAAAGGGTTTATTCATTTCATTTTTATGTACTGTTGCTGTTGTACACATGGGGGACTGTTGGTGGAGATATGCGGACACTTATGAGCAGTCTCGCTCATTTATTACCACTTTCTGCTGTTCTACATTTAAGGGGCGTGTTTATTCTGAGAGTTCTGCTCTCAGACATAGCCCCTGCACTCATACACGCTTCGTGTAAGCCTTGGAGCTCGGGCAGCGAGCCTTATTAATATGCATGGTGCACTGCCATCCTGCTCCTAAACAGGCGCTTCCGTGCAAAACTAAGCTAGTACTGCACGAAGGATTAGTGAATCCGGGGGGAAACATTTGCGAAAATGTAATCATTAAGAAATCAAGTTCTCTTTAATTTGATTCAGCATGACTGTTTTAATGAGTTTGGACAGCAGTGACAAAGGAAAGCCCTCTCTCTGGAACACCTTGGTTTAATATTCAAAACAAGCTAAGCTAATTTCCTGAAAACCTATGAACCTATTTATCTTCCCTCCATTTGTATTTATCTTCCCTCCATTTGTAATGCCTCCCAGCTGACCATCAGCTGCTCCACTTTAGCATTTTACCCTCAGTGTCCTTAGCAGTATCCATAAGGACTGGGACCACACCAATGGTAAGTTAGGAAAGAAAAGTGGAGCACAGCAGTTAACAGTGTCACATACATTGGTTCTATATACCAGAGGAATTTTTTTTCATATGCCCTAAGCAGGAAGAGCTTGGGAGTTCATATGCATCACTGCATGTAACATGAATTAGTTTTGCCTCTCTCCCTCAAAAGCCAATGTTAATCTGCACAGTGTTTATGGCACCATCTCCATCACCGGGGATGTATCCATATCGTAAGCAGAAACCCCTCCCTCTCAGAATGGGTGAGCCACCAAAACTGCTTTTTCCCTCCCCTCCTTCCTTAGTTCCTTCAGCTTCCAAGCCAATAATTAATCATGAGTCAGCTAGATCGCAGTAACAGCTTCAACCCTTTATGCCACAGACTGGTGTAATATTTATATCTCTCATTCTCAAGATGCAGGAAAAGTATACCTATGAAAGCAGGTACACCAAACCTGAATGTCTGAGTCTGTATTACTTTAGTACTGATCATTCATATGACAAACACAGTCAGTGGTTTAGTAAGTTTTACACAAGCTATGTTCCAATACCTCTGGATTCCATGTGCAAACTTTTCCAAGTAGGATACCCAGAACTATATGGAATACAAATTTATCTGCTGAAACTAGTGTAACACGAGGGTACTACACTTGTAATTTAACACCTTTTAAATACACTGCAACATCAACTTCTTGTGAATGCTGCACATTCTGTAACACTTCAAAAATACAACACAGTTCTTAGAAGACAAAAATATAAAACAATAAAATATACTTGAATCAGTTCTTCGTACTAAATATTTCATGCTGTAATTACATGAAAATTGAAACAATCTGAAATACAACCTTCCCCTTTGTTACTTTTCTCTTTTTTAATCCAGTGTTTCTACACATATTATGTTTCAGTTTATAATTTATTTTATCACCTTTCTTACTGTATAGAACAGAACCCAACATCTCTTCAACTAAACATATAAAACTACAAACACAATTATTTAACTATCTTTATAAAACCTGTGTATAATAACACTTTCAGAAAACTCCGTTGTCAGTTCTGTAAATCTCCAACTGCATCATAAACTACAGCAATGGAATTTATGTGGTCATACCCATCAATTGCACTTCATTTTTGAGATGCACTTACTTTAATTTGGAGTCTTAACATTTCCAGGTTGCAGGACATATTGAAAAGGCTTAGCACACATTCATTTTTATTTACTTCTTAAACAAATACCTAAGATAAACTGTAGGAATAAAACAAGA
The DNA here is from genome assembly GCF_019279795.1 of Protopterus annectens. Lineage (NCBI taxonomy): Eukaryota > Metazoa > Chordata > Ceratodontiformes > Protopteridae > Protopterus > Protopterus annectens. The sequence continues at coordinate 1,205,795,096 of NC_056727.1, forward strand.
TTCATATTTTTCCACATCCGATCTGGTTGTTATATGGTTGAATAAACTTAATTGGAAAAAAAAATGGATTCATGTATCACTTTATCAAAAGAACATGAAGAAATAGTCAACAGCCATCCTAAGAGCTCCTAGTTTAAGTAATTAGTATTTGCGGTGCCACTGCCTAGTTTCTAACACACGTTAAAATATCTACAGGTTATTCCACCGGGGGAATCATAAAAATCTAGATGGCACAGCTATCAACAACAACAAAAAAAGGTTCAGAACATCCTACCCCCCCCCCCCCCCACACCAACACACACACACACACACACACACACACACACACACACACACACACACACACTACTGGCATCCTAAACCATCCCTGACTCATTTGCCGCTGGCACAAAGTGGAAGAAGCTTTTTGGGGGGAATGGGGTACTCAATCAACCATCGAACCTTTGACACAATGGACTGTAGATAGAAAGAATACAAATAAATACGAGTAAACAAATAAAGCAATAAAAAGCCTCCCTGAATTCGGGTACCAGGAAGACGTCTTGAAACGGTGCTGTATTTCAACGAAGGGGAAAACGTCTACATTACAAACTGGCGCTTTAGTTTTGGAAGAAAATTAGAATACCAATTTAAGAATTCCAGATCCAGTATGATGTGTGTGTTGGGGGTAGAGTAATCTCCAATTTCTAGCATTACCCATACTAATAAAGCTAAAAACGTGTACCCAAATCAGTCGGCTACATTTAAAACTATTCTTTTCCGAAGTCAACTGTTTCTGTCTCTGAGCTTTGATCCTTTTAACAGAAACATCACGAATTCGTAGGCACACTGATTGGGCGTCCTTATACGTTCCAGATAGATACAACTTAATATATAACCCCCCAACAAATTTAGGCACCCAAAAAAACGGAATTCAGGAACTTCAACAACATTCTAAAATTCCTACTCGCTCTGCTTTTTACCTTTCTGCTGCAGAATCAGCTCATCAATAAAAAAAAATCAAACGTGAAAGCTCTCCAACCTTCAAAAATAATATCGACGTTCATAGCGAGCCCACTGGGCATCAGGACGACTCCTAGTACCACTACCCCAAACCCCACAATGTAAACATACATGCGCGGGTAGAATTACAAGCACAATCTCCTAGTTGACTCAAATCTACTCACCCGTCCAATGAGGTCCTAGGTCCTTTAATGTCCAACAGCAAAGGACTTTTTTCATTTATTTCCTCCATAACCCAAAGGCGACACACTTTACTAACAAAAGCAAACTATTAATGGTCCACAATGGGAATTTTTTTACCCAAAGGCAAGAGTGTATCAGTGTAGGAGAAACAGTCACAAGTCCCACCTGAATACCGTAAACCCGCCCACTGTAATCCCGGCTGCTTTGCCTAAGAACTGAGTCAAAGTTTTGAGAATGTGAGGTAGTGACATCCGCTAGGATAAATATATATATATGGGTACCAAAGCGCCGTGTGAAACGGCATAGAGCAGTGTGGAGGGTGAAATCTGGGGCAAAGGGCCGTGTGTAGAAAGGAATGTTCGTATTTAACGGCGCGAAGCAGGGGACACAGGACTCAAGAGGTCAATCATCTGAGTACAGGTGTAAATTCATATAAAACCGTACGAAGACACGTGTGACTGTGGAGGGGCCGTGTGGAAAATGGAATGTAAGGGTCGTGTGAATTTTTGGGCAAGTGCATAACCTGTCCGCTGTATGTTTTTGCGCTGGTCTGCAGGATAGGATGCTAACTTAAAATTCCCTTATAAGGCTCTAAACTGTATAAGTTTTCGCAAAATATCCAGATTTTTGGCCTGTTCCTCATAAAATTTGTGGTTTTCTGGCAAATCACTGGGATGATCTAAGGATTGGAGTCACTAAATAATGACAAACATTTTGAGTTTCACACTTCAAGTCTTTCAGAAAATGTATGTTAAAACAAGCCATGTTACTCTAGCAACTTTCTAAGTTTTAGTACGTCCCTATTTTTGGGCCTTTGTCCCCCCATTTTGTTGGGTTTTGCCCAGCTTTCTTGCACTAAGGGGGTGAGAGGTATGTCGCCGTCAAGTCATCCAATAGGATGGATTCTTACAGCCGAAACAATATTGTTGATGTTTACAAAAGAACGTCAAATTGTCATTGTGCGAGTTTTCAAAACTTGTCTTATTAGGTGTGAGGAAATTTTGTCCCAGCCAGAGGGGACAGTCTTACTTTGAATCATCCTCGGTCTGGGCGTCTGGCTGTCTTGGTTATTCGAAAATGTTGCCCATGCATGCGTCCCGATAACGGGTTTGCTGCATCAGTTTCTTCGTTGCTTCAGACAAAAGATGTTATGTTGTTTATGAACGTAAACCGTGGCCAAGACTTCGAGTTAGATTGTTAAGTACTTGGACACGAAATGTAAGTTATGTCCAAAGTGAAAAATATTTTGCCTAGGGGGTATCATATCCATATAAGTTTTTATTTGTCATTATTACTTTAATTAGGCTTTTTGCAGACGGACGTAATCATTTCAGGTCTACCAAGCTTCGACGTAATTGTCTATAGGACTGTTAGCTCCCCCCTCCCCCGCTGCAAGAGATATCTGGAATAGGGTTACCACCTGTCCCACTTTAAGAGGGACAGTCCCCCTTGGGGGGCAGTGTGTCCAAAAAAAATTAAAAAAAATAATGTGTCCCAGATTTTTTAGGAAAAAAAATTATTTCTATATTTTATGTAATAGTTGTGATAAAACAGTTATTCTGTATCTAAAATACCTTAATGTGTTATAAAACAGAATAAGCAAAACTAAATATTTATAAATTATTTTTTTTAGGTTTAAAAATTTTTTAAGTAACCTTTTACTGACCGTAGGTAATTAGCCGTCGATAAAAAAATGATATTTTTGTAAAAAATAAAAACTTTGGCCATTTGCATTTAATCTGGAACATCCAAAGCGGAGTTAAAGTTTGATGTATGCTTGAACATGTAAAAAATGTAAGTATGTCACCATTTGTTCCAGTTCATTAAAATAAAAATTGTCAGTCTAACAGCAACGGATGAGTGTTCCCGACTCCAGTCTCAGCTTAATTTCTGAGGTACTTCCTCTAGTCAGCTCCTGTGCTTTTGTTTCTCAAGCATTTTCCTCTGTAACATTGGAAAAGGTTTCACTGGCAAAGTCTGTTTATGAGCTTTATTATCAGAAAAATAAAAAGCAGAGCCCCTTCTGTGTGATAGCAGCTCACGTTTTGTTGGATAGACTTTGTATTTCTTCCTTGGCATGTTCTACATCAAAAATAATTTTGACCCTGCAGGAAAAATATTCAGAAGTTTGGGTACAGCACTTTGAATCTCTAGTCTATATTACATAATCAAAACGTAATTTAATCGAATGGCACTTGTATCGAAAATGTCATTTATTGAATTCTGCCTTGTGGGGTGTGTACCCCCCCCCCCCCCAATTATATATACCAACTCTGAGATTGCACTACATTGAGGAAAGGGCAAATTTTCCAGTCTTCACTGGACTGCGATTTCACTATAAACAGCTCGATGAACAGCATTTCGATGTAAAGTGCTGTTCGATTAAATCACTTTTCGATAATGTAATATACACCCTGAATCTCACACCTGCTTCTCAACGTTCTCTGATTTCTGGAATAAATTTAATCCTCTTCTGCCTGGTGTACAGTGATTAATCACTTTCAACAAACACTGTACTGTCTCCAAACTTTACTACTTAGTCCTTCTGCTACAGTTTTGTCAGAATCAAGTCTTTCAGTTGGTAGCTTTGCTTGTTTACTATTGGAGGTCTTGGCTCCTTTCTCATGGCCAGGGTTTGAGTATACCCACAGTATGTCATTTCAATTAACAATTCCTTCTGTGGAATAGCAGTCCAGTTGCTTATATGTGCTTTAATAAAACTAATAAAGTGTTCCAGTTTCTGTGGTACAACAGAAAATCTCAGTTTTTCCCTACATGGTCGACTGTCCTCTAATTCTACTATTTTTTTGGAACATCCCTTCTTGAGCAGTCTCGTACTTGGACAGCCTTTTCTTCATTTAGATCTCTGATTTTTGCAGTTTTATCAGCTCATCTGAAGATCTGTTTTAAAGCTTCTTCCATTTTCCCAACCTTTTGTTATTTCAGTTTATACACTCCTTCAGTGTTTTTGTTTATTTTAATCAGATCTGAGAAAATTTGACTTATTTTTTTCCTCTGGATTACTGGAAATTGTGTCATGCATCGAAGTTGGAGTTTGAACTGCTTTTTGCTGAACGGATGCAGGATTCTTCCCAGCCACATGTTTTCTCCTCACCTTTTGTGGTTTATTTTTTTCAAGTTCTCTAAACCACTTGGAATTTACAAAAAAAGTCCATTTCATTGGCTGTCTTTTCTGAGTTTCTATTTTCACACTGAGAGAGCTGAAATTAAGTTGTTACTCAGTGTGCAGCCATCTTGACGTAGTCTTAAGGTTATCTGGCAGTGCTCAAGGTTGAGGTTATACAAGTATATAACTGCATCATACATGTCCTCAAGCCTGATTGGTGTACAAGTTTTTTACAGGCTTTATAGGTTTATAGAACGATACTAGGCTATTGGTCTGGAGGCAGTTATAAGCCTAGCCAAGATTTTCACCCATGTTCCCATAAAGTCTGCACCTGTTTTCCCTGTCCAGCAGGGACACAGGTGGGATCCCAGGGGTATATTTTCTGTTTCCCATCCAGTCGTCCAGGTTCCTCTTAAAGAGGGCTGGTGAGGTGCTTGACATGGAGAGGGAGTCTATTCCACAGATGGGGGAGTCTCTGGGAGACAAATTATAGAACTAGAATTTTAAAATTTGATTCCTACCCTTTGCCTCAAGTAGACAAACTAGATGAAAGATTATTTAAAGTAAGATTTCTGCCTATTTGAAGGTTAGTAGCTAAAACTAAGGAAAGTTATAAATCCTTCTTCCACTGTGTTAGGAAAATAAGGAATAATACCCAACATTGAGCTGAATTTGAGTCAGACCCAAATGACATAGCCACTGTACTACCAAAAGATTTCTTTGCTAATTTTACCCCAGAAATCCGTATCCAACATCCACATATACCTGAATCCCTTAAACCCCACATCATGTCAAAAGAACATGTACTAAAGGTGCTTTTTAAGAGAAGAAGCACTTCTACTGTGGGGCTTGGCTAGTTGTTTAATAAACAGTACTATGTGTGCCATGAAAGAGCTACTTGTCAAGCTGTTCTGAGTACGGTTAGCTACGTATGTCCCTGAAGGTTTTCATACTGCAGTAGTGATGTCACTTCCTAAAAAGTGGCCCCACCACAAGCCCTATGAATTACAGACTCATCACCTTGGTGAGTCTCCCCTACAAGGCAATGATTATAACTGACATAAATGATATCAAAAATCTCATTGGACTCTACCAGCAGCAGTTTGGCTTGGTCAAGAGCCAGTCCTACCTAATGAATTTGATCAAATTCTTCAGAAGGGTTATTCAGGTTGTCAACAGTGGTGATGTTGTTCACACAGCATATTTTTGACCTTGCCAAGGCATTTGACAACATACCATATGCTGGCATTGTGAGTAAAGTTAATACTAAATGCAGATCCATGTATGCTAAGATGGACAGTAAATTGGCTAAAATAACCCACACAGTTCAAGTGGCAGGTGCCTCCTCTGAAAGCACGAACATGACCAGTGGTGTCGAGCAGGTCTCCATGCTGGGACTCCTCCTTTTTGGAATTTTTTCCCAATCTCCAGACTGAAAACCAAGACTTGTGGCTAACCAAGTTTGCAGATTACTAAGAGTTACTCACAGGTTGATACCCTAATAATTCAGTAAGAACTGAGCACACAATTTTCCAGTGTAGTGATAACTGGCTAAAACTGATGGCAAAAAAGTGAAGCATTGACATGTTTGTTAGACTGTTCCAACATGCAACATAAATAATATCCCACTTCAAAGTGAGGGTGCTGTTAGGGACCTTGGAACATGCATTGATAATTCCCTCTTTCAATCATATGTGAAAACGATAGTCAGGAAATCCTTCGGAATGTCCAGATCTAAAGAGGTAACTGATTAGGCTAGTTATTAAACACAATGCCCTCTTCTGAATGTACCTTACTAAACAAATCAAATAATTAGAAGAATCCCAGGTACTATAAGCTAAGGAGATTATGGTCTTGAAGACTCCAAGCTACTAAGACAGACTGGAGGCACTGTCCCTTTACTTAGTATCTTATATACTCTTGAGGGGAATATCTATGCATAGCTTTCCATTTCATTAAGGATGCAGTTATCCTTGGCCTCTTAAGTCTTCATAAGTCTAATAGTTTGACAGATACCAGAACCAGGGACATTAATCTTCAGCAGTTGATAAAACATAATGAAGAGAAAGGTTCATAATTCAGTATGACACCTGAAACAGGTTACCCCTGTAGATTAAGCAGTGAGATTGATACATCGTTATGTTTCATATGGGACTTAGATGATTTGGGGGGTACCCACAAATTCATCCCAGGCATAACTGGCATGGCCCTCCAAGAGAAAGGGGATATAGCCCGAAGGTGGGTACTGGCAAAGCATGAATTGTCACGAGACTCAATGTCTTTGAAATTCATATGATTCCTATTATTTCAATGAACAAAGAGAAATTGGAAAACTTGTTAGCTCCTGTAGTCTGCTCTCCACACTTGGGCTTCCAGAGGTTAACAGACAGGGTACATAAACTGCATATAATATATTCCTTGACTTACACTGATAACATGGTGAATTTTCAGAAGACTAAAAAAGCTTCCTACTGAAGGTCCAGACCATATTGGACTTCTTATGTGAGATGGAGTCATGGCCAGCCCACTGAAGTATAAGATGGTGATGTCATAATACTGTTACTTAGACTATGTAATAGGCAGAAGAATAGTATCTATTCTGGCACATAAGGTTGAAGTTGTACATAACTGGTCTACTTTCACTTCCAAAAGAAAAGTCAAGGCTTTCTTATCATTAGCCAATTACCTCCATACATTTATCTTAAACATTGTTACCATAACTCAACTTTAATTGATTTCCCCAAGCATAAGGTCCCACTTAATGTCAAGTGGGCAGACACCATGAAACAAGCATTTAGGAGGTTAAAGGACATATTTTGTTCTGAGCCTGTATTATTAGCCAGAGATTTTGCTAAGCTCTTTACTGTCTTCACTTATTTGTCAGAGGTAGTTATCAGAGTGGACTTATTGAAATCAGCTGAGGGAAATAAATACCCTGTTTGTTACATTACCTATGCGCTTGTTAGTGCTGAAAATACATACCCAGGATTCAATCAAATCTGTGTAGGCTCTTTGTAAAGCCTACATGGAATGTACCAGGGTACACAGCCATGGTTCCCCCTCACCAGCGAGCCATGCATATTAATAATGGCACGCTACCAAGGGAGATCACAATAACATGGATATTGAATCTGTGCAGGCAGTAGTGTAGTATCCCATGGTTGTGAATTGTCCAGGGAATTCCTGAACAAATGTTATGTACAGGAGCAGAATCTCTGTAATGTACCCTGCTAGTGTAGAAATATGTGTGAATTTTAATGTTTTGTTTTATTTTTGTATTTTTTAATGCCCGTTTGCACTGCGCAGAACATAGCAATGCCAAACTGCTCTTACACATACACAGCTGACACTTGCCAGACATCTAAAAATGGAAACCGGATGGGATTAATTATTTATTTTGCTTTTTTTTAATGCCCGTTTACATGGTGCAGAGTGCAGCAATGCCGAGCTGTGCTTACACATGCGCAGGTGACATCTGCCAGACATCTATAAATAGAAACCAGATGTTATTAATTGTGTTTTTGTCTCCATGTTTTTATTTTATGTTATGAATGGCCATTTGCGTGGAATGGTGCTTAGCAACTCTAACAGGTAACTTAGTAGTATATGTGAGGGTATGCTGGTTTTCTTACTATCCACATAGCTAGATAGGTAGAGTCACGGCATAGAGTGTTGTAGTTCCTGGGTTCAACTCCCCAGCCGTCATACCTTTTTACATTTATTGCTGTGTAAATGTGTGAGCTGACCTAAAGGGCAGTTTAATGTAAAAACAAATTTGTTACATTTGAAAAAGCTGCACGGTGGTAAGCACTGCTTAAGCACGGATAATGTCTACTCCTGTTTGCATGTTGCTAAGCTTCGCTAAAACACGGCTGTGTGAATTTACGTGCTGCTCGGCCCCCCCCAAGCGAGTTTATGTGATGCTAAGCAAAGTGGAGCTTTTTTGAATGTTGCAGCGTGATGTGTAAGGGCAGGAAAACAGCCTATATTAATGGCATTAGGTGAGAATTCTGCAGTATTCATTGGAGTTCTTATTAACCTGTCGATATGCCTCATGGTGTTGGTGAGGGAGTGTGCTTTCAGGCGCAGAGGTGGGATGTGCAAAAGTCCAGAGTGTTTGTTGGACTCCTGGTCCGCAACTATGAACCCTGGCTGTTGCAGGGTGATTACCAGGGCTCAGAATGTAAAGCTGAAGTTTGGGATTGGTTGGCCAGGGATCTTACCAGTGCTGCTGGTATCCCCCACACTGGTAAGCAGTGTTGCCACCGCTGTGATGACCTGAAGCAAAGGAAGAGGGGAACCTTGGACACCTGGGTCTAAGAGGCTATTGTTGTACATGCCCCACAGATATGTAAGTATGTTTGTCACTACTTTACTAAAATACAAGGTGAATCTGTTCAAAACTGGTATGCGTAATGGTGTGCTTCTCTTCCAACAGCTGCAGCTGAATGGGCTCGTAACGTCCAGTCACATGCCGGGTGCCTGGCCAGGAAGCGCCATGAGTGTGTTAAATATGGATATTTTCTGATAACTGTAGTTCAATAAACAATACCAATAACAATAAGGTGTAAAGCAGGTTTGTGGTTTGATAACTAATGTGTTGAAATACATGCGGTAGGGCTGTATTCGTTGCAAGTCTGTTCTAATGTCACTGAAGTCATTTGTTACATAATGGGCATATGTCCCCCACAGTCACAGCTTTTGGATTCTACTTCAATGCCTGTCAACTAAGACATGGCTGCCTAGTTTTCTTAATGTACACAAACATACCTCTCAAGTTTTTCTTAATGTAATTACAACTGCCCAGTCAGTCTGGTCCATGATTAGCCGACAAATGATTACCAAGAATGTAATGTATTTGCAAATCTGTTTACAGAACACCTTGGTAGTTGTGTACATGTACGTTATGTGAGACAGTTCTGTGTAGTTCTGTACCTGCATTTTTTAGTGCTTGGCCCATACTGTTCTAGGCTAACAGCTTGAGAGGTATGTACATGCTACATCATCTTTAAAAGAATATGAGTCACTGTACTCAAAACGTATGAATCACGCCTGTAGAAATATGTATTAGCAGTCTTTGTATTAATATCATCTGCAACTTCACTATTGGTTTGTTTTTCTTTCTCTCCCCACCCCTCATTTTCTTTAAATTATTAGTGTTATTTATTATTATGATTTAATATTAATATATTCTGTTTAACTGTTTTGTTAGCATTATGGGTTATTTCATTCTGGTTTGCTGTTAACATACTTACTGATATGTTATTTAATTTTGTGTTCCACATAATATTCCTTAATATGTATTTAGATTAATCAGCATTATGTTCCATTATGTTAATACTAACATTGGTTTGGTTATTACTAACATTAACCTATTGTTGTAACTAATTTACTACAGCGAGACAAGGGAGGCCGGTTCCAGGTGATCCACCTATTTTGGTTCCTTCGGCCATGGCACCGGGGCCCAGCAAGTCTGGGACCCTGCCTGGTGGTGCCCCCTCTGCTGCCCCTGCACTGTGTGCGACGTTGGGTGGTTTTGCCCCACAGGATGGTTCTTGGCCCCCCTCTGAGAGCAGTAGTGGAAGGGCTGTTGTCACCCATGAAGAACTGCCAGGATTGGTGCGCAGGACTGTGTTCTGTAGTTTTGGACACCTCCTGCCCAGGGTGGAGGGCATGCTGACCACCCTGGTGGAGCAGCCTCACCCCAGAGCCCAGCCTCCACCACTGCCATCCCAGGGGTAGTGAAGGAGTAGTGCAGACATTTCCATGGGTGGGGACTTGAGTCATGCTGCTACGTTGTGGAGGTACCCAAGACTGGGATTCCACAACACCCTCCCTCTCCAAGGTATTCACCCCCCTCTTGTGTCACACACTACCCCTGTCTGCTATCTTGTCTGTCTGCAAAAGCTTCCTCACCTTCCCAACTTACCTCCCCCACAAGTACCTATGTCCCTTCCCAACATTCTACTCTTACCTTAAAATAAATAAATAAATAAATAAATGGGCACCTGCCCCCCCCCAAAAAAAAAATTATCGTCCCATACATAGCTCCCCATTTCACACACGTGTTCACTGGACACATATAATTTGGTCCAATTGGTGGGACAACAGTTATGTTGCCCTCACCCCTCTCTTTGGGATTGACAGCCTAAATTCATGTACAAATTCTGCCAAAGTGCACAGTTGTTGCTGTACAAGAAATGGATAGCTATGATTCTTTTTTGCTTGACATGGTGCATTGCACAGTGTTGCTAAGCTCAGCTAAATGGAGCTATATTGATATGTGTTTTAAATAATAATAAACATGTACAAAATAAACGCCTGTCCCCTGTTTTGAACCAGAGACCAGTGCACCTGCAGACCACTGCATTAACCTGCCATGACACACAGCTGTCAATTAAAACAGATTGTTTAAGCAAAACCTAGTAATTGCAAGTTGCCATAATTAAGCATGTGTAAGCAGTGCTGCACATCATGCAGCGTCAAGCAAATTTGATGAAAAAGTAATGGAAAACCTGGGAGTGTAATTTCGTGTCTGGTACAGGAGTACACCACTAGAAAGCTAGACAAAGAGCAATGGATGTAACTGAGGTCTCTAATAGCAGGTAAATAGGTACTTTTAATAGCAACATGTACAAGTACACCTGCTAAAACATTAATGGCAAAATACATGTTCAGCTGGGAATCTGGTGGAGAACTACATCGGTATAAAGCCAGGCACGTAATAATAGATGTAATGGAGGTATATCACAGACAGTATGTGTCCACTTATACCTTCACAAATACACATGGTTTAACAATGACTCTGTAGCTCAGTCTTTTAGATGCTTTGCAAACGGTAAATTTTGTCACACATAGTTCTGGGTTCAAATCCAGTGGTGTATAGCATTTAAATTACATTATTATGAATCCATGAATGCATGACTGAGTCATGCACTCTTTATCCGTGCAATGCATTTCAAATGAAATGTCTGCTTTTCACTTCACAGGCCTGCAGATAGGAACACACTTAACATATCCCTATAGCAACACTGTCAGTGCATAAAGTGTCAGGTCATGTATTAATATGCATTCACAGAGGATTTTTACTTGGGTAATGCAAATGAGGCCCACTAATATCAAAGTGCAGCACACAATCATTTCATAATGAAATTACAGATTAGCACAGATGCACAACTAACATACACATATGGAGTAACAAGGACTGCCAGCACACACATTCCTAATGACTACTATAATGTAACACTTGACCTGACAGTTGCTCAGTGGTTGACATAATGGTATATTTACCCCCTGTGTTGCTCAAGGACACAACAAACATGTTGTGTAGTACTCTGTTACTTATACCATCACCTAACATACTTAAACACATACCTTAATTTGCCGTGGAATGGGTATCCTCACTCAGGCTCTGCCTCTACAACAAGGCTGCCACAGCTCTCACAATTACTCTTACAGCTTGTTGTCCTCCAAAGTGTTCACACTCTCTGCCGATACCTATTGCCTGCAGCATCAGCTGCAGCCTGTAGCACACACATCTGTATGTAAAAGTAGCTGCTACAGACATACCCTGTGTGATGACATAGTGTCTTGACCCAAGGAATGTCCAGCACAACATAGCAGAAAGGGCTTCTAATCTACATAAAGGCCTTATATCTTGTTCAGTAGTTGCATATCATTGGCTGATTATACTGCATATCAGCTGTGTTGGCTGCAATTAGCATTTCAGAACCACAGATTGGCTAAGAGCTAATCATCTGGTAATAACCACATTAAAAAGGCAAACAGCTGGCTAGGGGAACCAGCCTGTACGAGACTTTCTTCAGACAGTAAACATGTTGCCAAGAACTTTGTGTATCTGCACATATCAACAGAGGACTGTTGTACTCTATCAGGTATGTAACCTTTTTGTTTACAAAATAATACATATGTATGAATATACTTTGGGGGAATGGGGATTACAGCATTAAGCCTTTCTTAGTACTGTAATGATAACATATCATTGATCTTCAGATTTGTTACACCTACAGAGGATGTACAGTACATCAAGGGTGGAATGTTGTTTGTCAGTGTGGCTGGCACACTGGTCTTGTGGGAATGTCCCTTTGTGATTGTACTACCACACTGCTATGTATTTGGCACTGTTTTGACATATTATCAGGGGAGTTGCAGGGATGCAGAGTATATTGGGGAAAAAGATGCTAAGGATGAAGCTGCCAGGTAACAGGAAAAGAGGAAGGCCTAAGATAAGGTTTATGGATGTGGTGAGAGAGGACATGCAGGTGGTTGGTGTGACACAGCAAGATGCAGAGGACAGGAAGAAATGGAAACAGTTGATCCGCAGTGGCGACCCCTAACTGGAGCAGCTGAAAGAAGAAGAAGATCAGGAGAGTTGCCCCTAGGGCACACTCTACAGTGGACTCCTGTGTTGGGTGTATGATCATACAGAATTATCTGTCATGGCACACACCGGAATAGCTGACTATTGCTAGTATCTTAGTTGTATCCATATGGTTAGTATGTTTACACACTGTGGAATATTACATGTGATCAACAGTGGATACTGCCAGCCATTCTGTTCTTGCTGTATCTCTACATAGTGTACTTCCATGTATGTGATCCTGACATGTGTTCCATTTTGTTGTCTTTCAGGAACATGTATGCCAGATGCTGTGCCCCTTTTATGGATGCCGAGAATTTTATAATCCTGGAAGGCCTCTGTCAACACCTTGAACTCCTACTGTCCAGGGGGAGGCAAAACAGGGAACAGTGGGAAGCACTGTGGGCTGATGTAGTCTTTGATGCTAATGCCATAAGTCACAGACCTGGACATATAAGCAGGTTTGACACCATGCCACAGATATGATTAATGCTGCACGCAGAAGAGTAGCAGATGTGACCAGGGATCGTGGTGTCGCTGGTGGAGGACCTTCAGCAGCACAACAGTCACCAAAGCCATTGATGAGGGAAAGGCAGTCCATACAGCCTACCTCGATCTGGCGAAGGCCTTCGATACAATACCCCACTCTGTTGTATTGAAAACTCATCAGCTTAAATGTTAACCCAAAATGGGTTGCAAACTGAGAACCCACAGGGTCAGAGTTGCTGGCACCATGTCAGACTCAAAGCCTGTCACAAGTGGTGTACCACAGGGCTCAGTCCTAAGCAAACACAGGAGGGTTATACATCTGACACAGATATCCTTCAGAAGGGTCTCACAGAAACGGATAACTGGTGCCAGAGCCATGGCCTAAAGTTAAATGCCAAAATGCATAGTCATACCCTTCTGACAAAAAGGTTACCCCTAGCCACTAGGTGGCAATCCACTGAGCACAGAAGAAGTTATCAGGGACCTGGGGACCCAGGTTGATAGTAGTCTGTCATTCGACACCCATGTAGCTAAAGTAGTTAGGAAGACCTTCTACATTGCCCACCTTATCATGAAGGATTCTCATCTAGACTCATCACTCATCAGACCAATGATTGAGTACAATGCCCCATTCGGAATGTATCTGACCCGACACTTGCAGCAGCTGGAGAGGCCACAAAAGTTCCTCACCAAAAGGATAAAGGGTCTCAAACATCTGTCCTATGCTGCCCGACTGAAAGAACTCCAGCTCTATTCAGTCGCCACCGCTTGCTCAAGGTGACCTTTGCCTAACATACAAGGCCATATCAAACCCAGATTTGATGAATATGCTTCACCTCAAAAATCTAGATCCGCAGAGAGCCAAGGAGGGGAGACTTAAAACCCTGGCTGCTAGGACGTGGACGAGAGGCGGGATAGATTCATCACCCAAAGACTTGAGGCAGAGCACTCGCTGCCTTGTTCAAGAGAAATCTTGACCAATGGATGGGAGATCGCAGATATACCCCAGGATTACCTCAGTGTCACTGCTCAAACAGAGGCACAGCAAAATAATGGGTATAGTTCCAAGATACTAAAGGGGGGGCGCGTAAACAAAACTATGGGCTAGGCTTGTAAATGCCCTCGGGCAGATAGCCTAGTATGAACCTATGAACAACCACTCTCAGCCACTGAGGAATTCTTGGCAAAACTAGGAAAACATGACCGCTCCTAGGCATCCATCACACTATATATCCTGGATATGGGTGCCACAATTCCATACCAGAGGAGCGTCCAGGTAGGCTTAGTTTGATTAGGATAGGAATACTGTAGCATTCAGTGTGTTAGGGTGTAGATACATTTACATGAGTGCCAGGTGTTTCTTCTTTGGGGGGATGGAGTTTAACTGCGGTTTGAATTTCATGCTCAGATTTTGACCAACAATTAATATTAACAAAGTAACTACTGTAAATGTATATGGATGTATTACCCTGTTATAGTGCAACATGCGGTGGTATTTACATTACCTCTACCTCAACTTTTCACAAGTCTCTTAGAAGTCAGACAAGGCTGTGGTCCTGCTCCGTGTACGCACAACACTGTTTTGTTACAGATGTAGATTTACTGCAATGTATTCCCTAAAATGTCATCCCAGGCCTGCTGGCCGGATTGCTGTACTATCGGCATGATTGCCAACTGCACAAATTCTGACTGTGCACACTTTAGATTCATACCTATGCCTTGTAGATGCAACCACACTGATAGATTGACAGTATTGTCAGGACATTACCCATTGCCATACTTGTCAACTGTGCAGAGTCTTCACAAATGTCAACAGTGTACCTCATTGTTGGTGATGAGATTGCTGTGTAAAGAACATTTATTTACAAGTAACTACATATGTTTGTGGGAAAAGTAATATTCTGATGTTGTACAGTATGAGGTTGGGGGTTCAACAGGTCTGTGATAGTGATAACAGTGTATATAGCCTCACATGTATTACAACATAGTACTACAGAGCATAATAGCGCAGGTATTAAAGTACAGCTTTTCCCTTTCTTAACACAGGTGACCGGGGAGGGGGGGTTGGTCTCTGTCCCCTACACAACCTGATGTCAGTGTTTCTTCAGACTCTGATGATGATTGGTGGCCAAAGTGAGGCACAGGTGGGGATTTCAGGTGCTGAATCTGTCCCAGAGGTTTACATCCCTCTTTTGCCCTCGTTATCACGGCACACAGTCAGTGTGCCTACACATACCCAGTCCCCGGAGGCCACAGATATTGGACAGTCAGAGAGTGGGGACATTGAGCAGGAATGTGTTGCAGCTGTGGCTCCAGTGAGTGTAGATACTGGCCATAGCCATAGATCTGGCGACGTTCCACACAGGCGGATTGATAGGGGTGCTCATAGGAGGCCGGTACTTTCACCACCTGTTGCAGGTGTCTCATCATGGGTCACTTGGCATATATTTTGGGCCATCATGGAAGCACAGGCATGTTCCGAAAGGAACTCCAGATGAATGCTAAGGGTTATAGATGCAGCACAGTTTGACATCCGTGACTGCCTCCACTGCATTAGTGATAACCTGGATCGGTTTACTGATGCAGTGGAAAGAAGGTGGTCTGAGACAGATCACAGAATATCTGTCTTGGAATACACATTGTCTGTGTTGGAACATCTGGTTGGAGTTGAGCGTCGGACTTGTGGACATAAGTCAGCAACTCCATCTGCTGAGAGTCCATGTGGCCATGCACAATCACGCTCCCATAGTGGCAGTACATCCAGCTTTCCATCCACACCAAGCCATGGCAGGCCATAGGCTTGTGGTCCTGTGCATTCCCGTGGAGGACACAGTCCTAGCATTCAGCAGTCACTATCAGATACTAACACCGTTTCTGACCTTGGGCATGGACGTGCTAGTGCAACTCCCGGCAGAGCCAGTTTCCTTGTTTGGAGGTGGAGATAGTGAACTGTCAGCTGTACTATGCACAGTTCATGGCTATCCAACATACACACATGTAGGGCTAGCACTGAGCTTGACTGTGGTCATGCACAAATTCACACACTACTGTCAAATTCAGTTTACCTACAGACACACACAGCACATTTCTCGGTCCATTTTGCCTGCTTCCATTCCTGACTCTCACATATGCTTTCAACCTATTGTGTCAGCCTAGGCCTCCTGCACTCCCCCACACAACACCCTGTGCAAGTGATGATACCTGTGCCACATCCCTGTCATCTTCATCATCGATGCAGGGAAATCAACCTATGTATCTGATGCATAGGGTGACCATATAAATTAATATGTAATTGTGTAATGCAGCGTTGCTTTGCCATGCCACTTATACTGGTCACTGACGGATATAGTATGCTGACATTTCTAATGAGTAAACCACATAATTCTGTGTACCTTATGTTGTATGATGTTGTAATGACTGTGTACTTACACAATGAAAGGTGTGTCACGGACCTGTTTATGGTTCAGTTTCAGGAGTCTGTAGGGGACAACTATGGATATACAGCAACAATAAACTGATAAACATCACAGCACAGGCTGGATTGTCAGCAGCAAGTACAGCACTATAGATGCATGGTTTCATAAGGTTATATGTGTATAAAAGGTTAACAAGGACAGTGGCATCAAGCAGTCTATTAATGCATCCCTAATCTATGAAATGGTCTGATACCCTTGATAAGTGTCACCAAGGTTTCTAGAGCTAACACATCTACAAGCTGTGGTGATGGGGATAACCCATCTACACATTTCCAGTGTCCATTACAGACATGTGTCCTACACCAGTTATGATTATCTTTTGCTGCATCCCTTCGTGTAACTTGCACATTGTGCGTTACAGCAGACGTGTGCTTCATATGCATGGGGAGCCTGTTACATATAGGGTGTAGTGTCTGTGTTACATACCTGTCTCTCCAGCATGTACTATTTATACCATAGTGATGGTGTATGTGTGTAGAACAGGTAATACGTGCTCTCTCTTGGATAAGCAGGAGATACACAGTGGGATCTGACACCTGCATGTATGGCAGTCATACACATCCCCTCCAGAGCATGTAGGAGATGACTACGCATGTACGCACTTGACAAGGACTGCATCTGACATGTTATCTGCATTGTGTATTGGTTTACTATGGAATCTGTGTGGCTGCTGTAGTTGTAAGATATGCCTGTGTAGTGACATAGCAGAGGTACCATTGCACTCACTGATAGGTGTGTTGAGTGCCAAATATGGTATAACAATGACAGTCTGGGATTTACATGCCATACCTTTCTGTATAGGTTGTACAAAATTGAATGGATCCGCACATCTTACCGACCAGAGAAAGTCAAAAGCTACACTACTCTCTGTGTCCATAAGTCCATGAGCAATAGCTCAACAGTGTGTGGTGTGCGGACACTACTATATTTTTCAGGGGTGGATGACTTCCAAAAGGATAGTATTGTGCAGTCCTTGGCATTTACTATTTATGAGTGGCTCTGACAACAACTGAATGTGTGTCTCAGGCCATCCTGGATAACTGTTGGTTTTGTGTGGGATTCAGTGACAGCTTCTAATATGCAATCACCTGCTAAAGTAGTCAAAGGTCATTGACAGTGGTCGTCGCTGCAGAGAAGGGAATGGCTAGAAGAGGTACTCCATTGGTGATGTCTGAGGGAAGTCCACTGGTGACTGGTGTCATTGTAGCACAGGTCTACCCAATGCTAACTTCCCAGATTATGACTGTCAGACACTTGGCTGTCCACCAGCTGTCATACTACTCTGTAAATAACCTACACAGTTTTCATCAAGGCCTTCGGGCCTAATGCTGTCAAACACCTTCTCAGGCCATGATAGGTGGAGTGAGTCATATTCCCATCATCCATTGCATAGCTTAACACTCAGTGAGGTTCACCAGTTAGGGTAGGTAGGCATGATCTGCCCTTGTGCTAAACAAACTGTGTTTGGTCCAGTGTCAGTAGGTGTATGACATCGTTACTGATCGTATCCATGCTAACTCCTTTCATGACTTTACATATCAGACAGCTGAGAGATCTGGGGACACCGCTTGGCACTGCATGCTAGTTGTCCTCAGTGCGACTAAGTATTGCACTTCCATCATGTTCCAAGAAAAGAGTCGTCCAAGATGTCTACAGAGAGCACAGACAATGGAGGGAAGCATAATATGTATACCATTTGAAGATAAGGTGGGTGGTTTTACACAGGTATTCTGCAGTTAGACACCACTCAAGCGGTGTCTATTGAAAGTACACAATTACCTTTTAAAGAATGTGGAAAGCAGGAGAGTACCATGAACTGTTGGTGCCTGGCTACTACTACTGCTGTTCTCACCACAACCACTCCTTCATCGGATACCATGCTGTGATACTTTTTCTGTCATCACATGCAAAATGTTAACTATGAAGCTCATGTTGAGCAGCATGACACAGCCTGTTTGTTCATCCACATTGTTGTATGACATCATGAAAGGCTCTGTAGGCTTCACATACCCTTCTCCAGGTAGATGCCTTGATTAGCAAGCAACCTGAGCAATCAGTTGGCTTTTGCATGTATTATGCCTTCAGTACAAAAATTTGTGGTATGTCACTAGAGAACTGACCAGATGGTGATTAGGAGCAAAGTTGCAGCATCACAATATAATGTGCAGTGACATAGATGTCCAAGCTTGCTGAAACAAGCAGCAGAGCGGCGGTGATCCATCTTAGGTGACAGTTTCAGAGCACTTCATGCATTCTGCCCTTCAACAGATTAATGGTGGATATCTGCATGACATGGCTATGAAGCCTACTGCAGAGGACTGGCCACCATTGGCCAAAGTTTGTCCACATGTCCTAGGTATATCATATTGTACAGTTATGTATCCGGAACATATGTCTGCGTTCTCACATCGACACACACAACAACCAGTTTGCTGTGTGGTTGCTTGACAAACATTGTATGCTTGCAAGGCCAATGTAATGTCAGCAAATTTAAACAAGTCCTCTGTGTATGCATGGACATCCCCATCTTCACTGTAAGGAGTGTCTACAAACACTGTTTCAGGCTGTCAACCTCAAGGGTATGGCAGCATGATCTTAACTTTTCAGGACTTGCATGGTGTTACATTTGTAAGTATGGTATTGGGACCATGCCTAATGACAGGATTATGGTCAACCAAGGAGCATATGGTTGGCAAAGGATTGTATGGTACACTGTCAGGTGCTGTGTTACTTTCAGGGATCTACATAAAAGTGACATGTTACATTTCACCATCTGGCATGGCACTGCCTAGCGATGGCATGATGTGACATACACACAAGCATGATTGTATTGCTAATGGCACTATCAATGACTGCTGATGAGCTGTGGAAAGTGTCCCACCCCTCTACTCCTATGCCACACAAACACAATGTGTGACAGATGTGACTGTACTTCAAACCTATGAACCTTGCCTGCGACCATAACAGAGCAGGCTGGAGAGAGAGATATATCACCGAGAGACTGCCGTTTCTCTGGAATATGCTTCCTGTTCATGTAAAACAGGGGTCCTCACTGACCCTATTCAAATACAACCTAAATAATTGGATAGGAGGCCACAGATTTGCCCCTGGGGTGGCACCCATGTCCCTCATGGACATGGGTGGCCAATGTTGATCACAGACCCGCTCTGTTCATAAATTCATTCTGCAAACTACCCAAAAAGAGCAAATGGGGTACTTGGGATTAACATGGCTAGGCATGTAAAGGCTCGAGGGCTGCTAGCTTAGTAAATGCCTATGAAACATTGATTCCATGATGTCTTACACAGCAGTCAGTACATACGGCAATGAGCATTTTGCCAACATCCACAGCTCACCTCCTGCACCACTCACCCCATATCATACACATCTGCATGTGTGCAACTCCTTACCAGACACATTCTCAAACAAGAGACATAACAGAAAATCCTACCTCTGGCTGGCACAGTGCACATAATAGTGCATGCACCACTGTCTCACCGATCAAACACCTGAGGCAAAACACAAAATCAAACCTATTATTCATAGGTGATTACATCTTGAGACATAGCTGTCTGGGTTGACACGATACTCCATTCCACACTGCTACAACTCAAGGAATGTCAGGTAACATAATGATGACATCATATTTCCTGCAGGGGTGTACAACTAGGGACATACGTCATGGGACTGTATGCAGACACATGACTGTACTTAGACACCCTGTGTCTCTCGCAGGTATGCCCATAGCTTTCAGCTGCATTTGACCCTCACCTAGTACGATGGCTGAATACACACAGAAAATAATGGATGTCGATAATTGCCTTAGTGTGTGGTGTCATTGTAAGCGGATCGACTGCATGTTTGCCTGGGATGACTTGCTCAACAGATTTTAGTGCTTTGCAGAGATGGTCTTCATCTCTAACCCCTGGGATTTTGAGTACTGGCCAAAGCTGTTGACACCCTCACAGTGCATCTTATATGCACTATCTGGGGGGAAACTTTCCATTGAGAACGCCATTGTCTTATAACATCTCGATTATGCTGCTGCATGCTGGGAATGGCAATGCTAAACCTTACTCTGTGGAAGGTGTCCCCACCTTGGAATATGCAGACATTTGTGCAATCAAAGACACCTGGTTCAAGGCTGTGGACAGCACCACAGCCATGCCAGACTAACATGTCTTTCCACATGTACAGACTTTAAACTGACCGTGTGCAAGGTAATGCAGGTAGTGTATACATATTCATTAAAGACAGATACACATCTGGATTTAGTGAAATGCTATGCTTTCTTGGAGACACTGCAGGTGCTGTTCACTGCTGGAAGGGCACCTTATCAAGCCATTGCCAGTTACAGGAACAGCTCCATGAATCCAGATACCCAATGGTGCTTATTTGAATGTACTTGTGTCTGTCGAGATATATCACTACATCATGGTTTAAGGTGGCATTAAGTAACCACCAACTGTGCTGCTTAGTCATGCTGAAGTTTACTTGCCCAAAGGTTAGTCCACGTCCTTAACTACAGTGCCCTGGACCAGTGGTGTGGCATCCCCACAAGGGGAGCCACTGTAGTGCTTCATGTTTTTCCCAATATGGGTGACCACTGCAGCTCCCCACTGTAAGGGCCTGCCTGATGAGATATGACCACAGATCAATCTCATTGAAACTATCAGACCTAACCCCCCCTTGCAGAAAATACAGAAATATACTTCAACAAAGCAATGTATCACCTCCTATGGAATGGTTTACATAGTGTGACTCCACCTCCCCCCTCAGATGGGACAGGCAAGTATGCAGAGATCTACACCTATGCATTATGTAAGCAGCAGTACAACTGCACAGATTCTGCTGTACCTGACAGGAGGAACACAAGTTCCTCATGGTACAACAAGCCTGCACGGTGGATATCTGCCATTAGCAGGCTGTACAATAAGAGGTGGACATTGCTGTGTGACAGTTGAGGTGAGGGTGCCCCTAAAATGGAGGCACAACCTTCTCAAATAAAACAAGCAGATATAGTTGCTGTGACGTTGTGTAGAAACAGTATGTGACAAAATTAGCCCCCTCCCCACAAATCAGAACCGTAACGCACAGTGTAGTTATGTCAATATCCTACAAGAGGGTATTGATGAACAAATGCCTGTTGACATACTAATGGCCATAAACTCCATGGAAATATATATGTAGTATAATTTCCATCGGTAACACCTATGTTCCTGGTAAGTAGCACATCAGTCGCAATATGTGATGTACATACTCAGGTTATAGACGGGGCACACAAGCCTGACCATACAGGTTTAGACCTAATGTACCTGAGATCATGTCTCCCCAGTGGTAAGACAGGCATCATATGTCAGAACTGAGGGCACAGTCACCCGAAATTGACATACACATAATCTCCACATACTCTTTCCTCAGCTTCGCAATATTTGAGTGCAATGGCCATTTGGTAATGTACCTTTCCAAGCACTACTATCAGTTGCACACAACACAATGGTCCCTCATAAGGGAACTTCACATCTTCAGCATCTGGTCAAGGGGGTTCATCTGAAATAAGTGGTTATTGTAGCCTGTGGCATTTAGACTACCCAGAGGTGATCTCTGCCTTGCATATAGGGCAATATGTCACCCTGGTTGATTGGAAATGCATATCTGTAGGTGGCATTTTATATGGATTACTCGCTCTAAGTACATTAACCTGGTATGTGACATTAGTAATACATGCTGGTGGGAGAGATCTGTCCAGCAGACTTTAACACACCTTTGAAACATAATCTTGCCTAATCGTAAATAGAGCACCTCAGTGGACCTTGTCAGATACCATCTGCATGATTGGCTGGATGACCGTCATTTCACCACATGGCTTCTACCTGTGTCCCTTGTGGACAAGGGCAGTATTAGCTGATTATGTAAGTAAGGGGAATAACTTTGCTAGGATTGTGAGGGCTGTAGGGCCATTATGCTACTAAAGTTAAATATCTTATGATTCCGTAAGCTGATATAAAATGCTGTAACAGCCACACCCATATACCTGGCTACATTGAGAGTAGTACCACTTCCAATTACTGTTTATAAGACATGGCACAGCACACACTACAAGTTGGCTGCATATATATTACAACACAACTATCTAATGGCACACACTACAAATCACAGTATGTGATGCATGCACTACACCTCAAGTCTGCTATTACTATCTCTTTAGGACATCTTATGCTTGATGACATTAGCAGGCCTAGTTGTGGTCAGGCATTTGGAAGCCCACATCACCTGCTACAACCAAAATACTGCAAAACCCTACCACTTTCTAAATTACTGAGGTGATCATATTTGGGTCGTACAGAGATACACACACATTCACTGAGTGGCTTAGAGCGTGATTAGAACCCCTACCTAACTAGTCTTACACACTATAGATCACAGTACTTATTGGATGCTCCATGGCTTAAGTCTAACATTACAATGGCAGCTGGTTGTCTTAAGTCGATGACAGCAGGCCTTGTAGAAGAGGGCAGTTTGGAAATCGGCTGCAACTTACAGGGCAAAATGTGCAGAGCTATTGCAGTTTGATAGTCAATGAGGGGTTCTCAGTTGTTTTGCAGGGAATACATACACACACCCCCCAAGTGCCCTGGAGTGAGATTAGAACCCCTACCTAACTACTCTTACTCACTATAGATCACAGTACTTATACATGCCACGGCTGATGTCTGTTTTAGACATAACTGCAGGCAAACTACTTGTGGATTACACAAACTAGGCTTGTGTTGAACAGCATCTGTGGCATACAGAGTAAAATTGCTTCATACTGTTATCTGCATCTAGTAGCCTAGCTGTCAGATAACTATTTATCCTAGCTATGTGGCTGTTTGCATTTGGATGGGCAAGCCTGTGGGCAGGAACAGTGTGCCCTGTTTATGCGTGCGTAGACAACATTATACTTTACACCACCTGCTCACCTGTTGCTATATGTCTGGTGACATCCAGCAGGCACAGGGGTCTGCAGGTAAGTGCATTATGTACTGTTGAGCCCTTACGTTGGATCCTTTGAGCAACATTATAGATGTGTGAGTGATAGTGCAGCTTTACTGACCATTATCAGGGTATGTAGGATAATATAGATAGTCACACACATATGTATATAACAGGAATGTGTATATAAATGTAGCTGTGTGTGTGTGTGTGTGTGTGTGTGTGTGTGTTACGTAGCCATATGGAGAGAGACCTGAGATGTATGTTTTTATATATATATCTGGGTATATATCTACTTATATATAAATAGAGATAGATATACTATCTGTGGGAGAGAGAGAGTGACAGACATATATGTATACATATATGTTTGTATGGCAACAGGTCAGTTGAGCAAGGGGCAACAGATTTGTGTTATGTTTAAGTGTATGAGCATGCACAGTGGGATTGTCAGTATGTAATTTAAATTGACTCCAGGCCAAACCCATCTGTACTCCAGTCCAGGATTTTGTGTGTTTCTGCAGTACTGCACTTCACACAGATTGTCCACTGCATTCTTCAGCTGTTTGATACATACCTCCCAGCCGTACCAAATAACTCTGTTTTTATTGAGTTTTGGGGTCCAAATACTGGGGTGCCACGATTCCTCAGTGCCACCCCTCCATTTCCGACCGTTTTTTTATTTTGAGCTGACGTCATGTGCGTGATGACGTCAGCTACATCAGGACTATCAGCGTCGAAATTGAGCACAGGGGCTTCAAGGGCACATTTCCAGCTTTCCCTGTGATCTGCAAGTGGTTAGCGGGTACTTCAAATGAGCGCTTTAGCTCTAGTTATTCAAACAAGTTCAACAGCTGCATCAACACAGTAATTATGCTAACAGCTCGCTCTGTCTGCCGGCTTTGGAAGGAGTGGGATTCAAACGAGCGGTTTAGTGCTAGTTATTCAACAGCTGCATCAACAGTAGTTATGCTAGTTATTCAAACGAGTTCAACTTCAACAGCTCTATCAACAACAGTAGTTATGCTAACAACTCGCTCAATCTGCCAGCTCTGTAAAGAGTGGATTTTGGCTCTTTATTCAACAGCTGCAGCATTTGGGAACAAATCGGGTAGGAAAGGAAACACCACCAGCTTTGGAAGGAGTAGATTCTGCCTCTTTATTCATTAGCTGCAGCATTCGGGAACAAGTCACGTTAGGTAGGAAACCACTTATTATTACTGCTGAAGAGAGTATGTGTGTGTCAGTCATTGCCTGTGCCTGGTATCATTAATAGTTAAGGCACTTCATGACACAGTTGTTTCTGCTACTCATTGCAACTACTCGTTGTCATACAAATTCATAGATAAAGCTAATGAGATGCTGATCTTGTGGGAATGTGCAAATGTAAGAATCTCCAGATGGCACAGCTGTACAAAATGGCACCTCGGTGCATTGCAGTTTGAGCTGCTGCAACATTTTCTCTGATTACCAAAGAAAGACACAGTGATAGGAACATGCATGTACTGTAATTAAGAAGAGAGCTAGGCATACAGTTTGGACATGCTACCTTATGGAAGAGAAGTAGGGGTTAGGTTTTTAGAGAAATAGATAAAGTGATGAGGAGGGGGGCATACAGTACTGAGAAATAATTTGAGCATATTGGCACTCAAACAAATTAATTATAGCATTGATACACTGCAAAACAATAGAAGCATTCAAGATAATTAGGAATTAATGCTCAGATATAAAGCCGGGGGCTCTCATCTGCAGTGGGGAGTATCTCTGAGACTTTCTTTAGCTAGCCATTAAAGTGGAAATTCTCATTTGTATTAAATGCAATATAATTTGTGCATAGAAATTGGAGGCAAAGAACAATTAAAACATTCGTGGTTTGCAATACTATGCAAGAGATTTAATAATTCTCTGTCAAAGCAAACCTGTAATTTGGAACATCAGTGATTTACAGAACCTACCATTTATCCAGTGTTTGGTAGAACATATTGCATTAATTAGTTGTTTAAATATATCAGAAGATAAACAATATAAGAGGAGAAAATGGATTTTTAAATTACACATTTATCTGTTTAAGATCCATCAATAAAAACTAAAGAATTTGATTAGACATTAAAGTCAAAATGTTATCAAATAAATAAAATGGATTAAGATTAGTGTGAAATTATCAGAGTTATGCCCCTTTTGACATATTTGATAATGCTCATGATATAATAATTAAGCAACAGATTACAGTGGTCTTACTTGGATTACAGTAAGCCAATGGATATTTCCAGCTTGGAAATGATCCTCAGATTAGATAATTATGCAATGAGTCAAGGTGTAACTCTGTAGCTTTGGTGATGACTGAGCTATGACAGAATAAAATAAAACCATTGTGTGTGTGAGTGTGAGAAAATGCCCCCCAATCTAAGCTAGAGGCACTCAGGTTCAAACCCTGTACCTTGGGTACAGGGTAAAAAGAGCCTAATGTCCCTAGCCACCACTTCTGAATTAAAGCCTCATATTTCTGATCTGTTCCTCATATAAAATCTGTGGTTTTCAGGATTGTGGCAAATCACTGAAGGATTGAATTCACTAAATAATGACAGGCATTTGAATTTCAGACTTACATGTATGTTTCTTGTTTTGTGTGCAAGGGACCAATGATTTGAAAACTGCCCAAAAGTAATCTTTATCCACCACTGGTCAGATGCATTTTCTTTTTATGTGGTGTGTGGGTTTCAATGCTGTTTCAATGAATGTGAGTTTCAATGGCAGAGACGCTTTAATGCCAAGTCTATTTCCATTGTGAGACAGTATAGCTTTGTTTAGCAGATGTCTTAGTGTTTGTGCGTTGTGCTATAAAATGTAAAAATAAAATCCAAATAATCATTGTAGAAGTAAAGCAGTATGTACACATTAGTGTTTATGGTAAATGAGGTGAAATAGACAGGTAATGGGACACTGGAATGGCTGCAGGGGGACTCTGGTGCCATATTTTGGTTGTCTGTTCTTCAGTTTGCGTTTGAAAGTTGATATCCCACAATTCCATTGTTGTGGGTGGGGTTACTTAATTATGTATGCAAATTTGATGTTAATCAGCGTACAGATTTGTACCTATTTTTCATGGGCCTTGTCTATATTTTTGATGTTTCCAGGTTGAGAGGTATGGTCTGATGTAATTAATATGTGACAGAGATTAATAATGTTGCACCACACACAAACTAAGTCTGTAAAGAAAACAGCATAATACCTCACATCCAAAAGATGCGGATACTTCCAGATTAGAACCATCAACGTCATCACCTATGCTAACTTCCCTAGTCCACTGAGCCACACAAGCTGCCAGACAGACAGGAGTCATTCATCACAAAATCAACAGCATAAATAAGTACGTTGTCATTCTTGGGTTAAGTGAGACATATACTTTATGATCAGTTTCTGTGTTACTCTACTGAGATTGCCTGGACTACAGATATGCCATTGATGAGTTACTGTTACAGCAGTTATATGGGAACACTGCTGTGTTGGGGGTGGGGGAACAACACTGCATGTTCTGCTGTGACACAGTAGTCCATATATCATGTAACTCCACTGTTTAAAATCTCCCTTGACTGATGTAGTGAATATTCCATGCATGAGGCTTAGTGACTATTAAAGGACACATTATAATGGACTGGATATCCATAGTCCCATGTGAATGTTGCGTCTGTCCAAATAGCCCACTATATTTACTTGCATAAATGTAGCAGATCCATATATACAATACCATATCATACTATTCCTTAGAAGTATTGTGTAGGTTAGAGACTTACCTTGCAAATACAGCAGTTGACAGAACTGTAGTTCAGAGTGCAAACAGATACAGGTTTTGTGGGTTGCCTGGTATCAATTTTAATGTATGTATGTGAGTAGGAGTAAGGTGTCAGTCCCTAGATTGTCAGTGAATGTTCTATGCATTGTCTCTTAGCCAAAGCCAGGGTGTACTGAGCATGTCTATTTCTGCCTACAGGGACATCAGCAGGGGGTTCTTCCTGTGAGTCCTCCTGTGACTGTGGCTGTGGTGACCTAGGCACTGGTGGGGGGCTGTGTATCCCTTCCCTTTGCTGACCTTGCTGCAGCTGTTTCCACAGGATCATATTGTGTAGCATAGCACGTACTGTGAACATATATGCACATGTGGCTGGAGAGTACTGTGGGGCTCCACCACATATACAAAGGCATCGGAACCATGACTTTAGACGCCCAAACACATGCTTTATGATGTTCCTAGTTTGCGTGTGTGCCTCATTATGGCATTCATCCATGGATGTGTGTGCATTTCTGATGGGTGTCATCATCCACAGTTCTAGGGCATAGCCAGCATCCCCCAGTAAATGGCAGTGTGGGATGTCCCCCATAGCAAACATCTGGTACAGCTGTGATGCATGCCAGATATGGGAGTCGTGATAACTGCCAGTGCTGCTAGCACTCACATTCAGAATAATCCTCTGGACATTGCACACAACCTGGCAGTTGATGGAGTGGTACCCCTTGTGGTTGACGTAGATTCTACCCTCCTCACCAGGTGGTACCTGACATGTACATGAGTGCAATCCTTGGCACCCAGTACTTCAGGTAGTGTGCTACACAGTAGAAGTGTTGCATATTGCTGGCCTTCACCTCAGCAGTAAGGGGGAAAGATATGTGCTCACTGGCATGTGGTAGCATGGCATCCAGGAGCCGGTGGATTATCCTTGATACAGATGCTTGTGAAACCCCCATCATGTCCCCAGTTGTTCTTTGGAAAGTACCTGTAGTTAGTATCCTAAGGGCTACACATACCTTTATTTCCACTGAGATAGGTTCCCCTCTGTTGGCTCTGGGTCTGAGTTGGGGGTGGCAGAGCTAAGTGAGTTCTTGTAGTATATCCCTGTCCACCCTGTAGCGCTGTACAATCTCCAGCTCATGTAGCTCCTGCAAGGTTACCCTGGGCCTGAACATTCTTCTCCTTCTCTGCCTATGCCTATTGTCAGCAGCACTAGCAGCATTGACTTCAGCATCTAGTGCATACAGATGTAGCAGACCTGCAGCAGACCTTAGCATCATCTCAGTTAAAATTACCAAGTCTGTACTCCAGTGGTCCAGAGTATTGGGAGAAAATCAGAATGTAGGGTGTATGCATACTTTATACAGCTCTGCTATAGATGCAGAGTGTGTGATTGGCTAACTGTGATGCATTCCGCCTGCATACAATATAATTATAGCACTTAATGGCCCTATTTTAGTGTGCAATGCCAAGCAGCATAGCTTATACAAAGGTCAAAACCTCTAATTGAATACATCCAATTTTAAGAACACTCTCAACCAGGCAACACGCAGCACAAATGCATGCACCTAAGCTTAAAAGAGCTTAGAAGTGAGAAGACACACACCTCTGACATCGAGCCACATCCTGTGTAAACATCAACACAATGTAAGACCCTACTGGAAGGGGATAGGCGGACACAATTAATTCTTTCTGCTGTTCAGTAACTTCACCTCATTTGCATACTTATCCTTGCTGACAGCCTGGAAACTACACACTTCATAGCCCTATCACCTTAGCAAACAGCAGCAATGCAGGGACCCCACGCAAGATGTCACATAGTATAAAATATTTTTTTTCCTATTTTTGTCTATTAAGCATGTTTGCGCTCTGCAGCGCGTAGCGCAAACATGCCAAGATTATTAAAAAAATATTAATTTAACTTATTCCCTTTAATCTTTCTGACATACAGAATAATAGTTTTGCTCGTATGTGTATGTGGCTGGTATTACATTTTCAGGAGATTAATGTCTACATTTCTACAGTTTTATACTCCCCTTTGTTTGTCTAGACTCCTGTAGGTGGAATTTTTCCACGTGCACTACAGACACTGACATGGGGTATGAACAGATGCCTTTCTGCTTGTTGGATGGCTCTACCAGTCTCGTTTGCATGAGATTCACCTGCTTATGAGGTGATTTGCATGCCATGGAATTTTCTGTGTCTGTGCATGCGTGTGTGCCGCTAAGCAGCTTTTACTGAATCTTAATATGTTCGCATCCATGTAAGCATCGCAGAGCGATGCCTACACAAAAAAAAAAAAAAAACGTGTAGGCTTTATTAAATTCCTCCCATAATCTATCATTGAGAGTGAATGTATATCAGTTGTGTGCTTTCAGTATCCCAAAATATCTTTTGGGAAAAGATTTCACATTGATCATCACCCATGCACAGGGGCGGCTCGTGCTATAGGCCTGCAGAACTGTAGCCCCCCCCCAGTTGCAGAAAGAAGCAAAGAAAAAAAAATCTTGAGTCCCGGAACTCCGCGCCTGTGTACTTGGAGTTCTTGGAACTCACAGGATTCCAGACTGCTGTGTCAGCAGTCCAGATAGGGGGAAAGGCATCTCTGCCCTGCATATGCCCAGAAGTCGATGCGGTGATGACTACATAGAACAGAAGAACTCAGGACTGCATTGTCTGCAGGCTGGAGCCTACTCTCGTGGGGAAACCAGCCAGGAGGACAGTTAAGCCTACACTCTCATGGGGAAACCAGCTGTTAGCTTGCGCAGGACTGAGGATACTGCAGACGGACTCGGGGAACACTGAATGGGACATGGACTCAGGTAACTGAGAATACTCACTGAATTGAAGATACTGCAGATGAGCAGGATTGAGGATAGACTAAGCACTCAGTAAATTCAGGTACGCGTGTGTGTGTGTGTGTGTGTGTGTGTGTGTGTGTGTGTGTGTGTGTGTGAGTGAAATGCCCCAGTTGCTATATGCTGGTGGCTAGAGAAAACTCAGGATACATGGTAGTGGGCTTGAACCCTGTACCTTGGGTGCAGGTGGCAAGAGCCTGAAGTCCCTACCCACCACCATTTGTAAAAAGTTGCAGATTTTTTCCTCATATTTGTTCTGTTCTGTTTCTCATAAAATCTGTGGTTTCTGTATTTTTGTTTCCTTACACAGTCACTGGTGCAGTGGTAGCATTGTTGCATGACAGCTACAGGTTCTCTGGTTTGATTCTTGGCTGGGGTATCTTCTGTGTGGAGTCTGCATGTCCTCCCTGTGTTTGTGTGAGTTTCCGCTGGGTGCCCTGGTGTCCTCCCATCTTACAAAGACGTGTCTGGAGTGTTTCTCCCTGGGCCTCTGCTGAAAATTGGCTTTTGTTCCAAGTCAGACTTTTCCTGGTTAACAAATGTTAAATAAATAAAAATGACAGGCATTTGAATTTCAGACTGTATATTCTTCAGAAAGTACATGGTAACACAAAACCTTTTATTCTAGCAATTTGCTAAGTTTATAAGATGGATTTTTGAAATTTGTTCCTATTTTTGGGACTGTATTCCCCTATTATTGTCTTCGTCCAGGTTTTCTGTGCTAAGGTTGAGAGCTATGGTAAGAACTGAATTCACTGAATATGTTTGGGGGCTGTATTCCCCCATTACTGGCTTTGTCCAGGTGTTTTTTTGCTAAGAGGTTGAGAGCTATGGTGAGAACTGAATTCACTGCATATGTTTGGGGGCTGTATTCCCCCATTATTGGCTTTGTTCAGGTGTTTTGTGCTAAGAGGTTGACAGCTATGGTGAGAACTGAATTCACTAAATGGTGGCCATTTAAGTTTCAGTCTTCCTGTATTTCACAAAACAGCTGATTTGGTATAGTGGTATGTTGCTCTGACTGTTTTGCACAGGTTCCTGGGTTCAAGACTTGGGCGTGAAATGTATGGTGGTAACACAGCATTTTATTCTAGCACCTTTCCAACATTATACAAGCAATGTTTAAAATGTGTCCCTGGTTTTCGGGTTTTTGTCCTCCCCAATAAATTTTGACTTTTTCCAGATTTCTTGTACTGCAAAGTTCAGAGATACAGCTGAGTGTCGAGTAGATTTTACAAGGAGCTGAGACCTGCAGGGGAACAAAAGTTTGGTGCTGCTTATGCTGAGTCTGCTTACATTGTTAATAGCACAGCAGGTAATGTACTTGCTTTTGATGCAAAAGGCTGTGGGTTCCACTCCCACAGTAGGTAGATATGTTGCTGATACTGTACTGTGTTGTAATGGGGTGGATGCTGCAGTCCTTTTTGATGAAGATACCTAGTAACTATGAACCTGTTATAAGTTTGCCATCCATTCCCTATTGCAATATTGCTAGCAGTTTATTCCTCAGGGGCAACAGGTACTTTATTTGTAGATGAAACAATGAAATATAAAGTTGTTTGCTAGCAGCAACCTCTTCATTAGTTACAGATCTCTTTAATGTGGAATTATTTAGATGTATTTTACTTCTTCAGAGATTGTGCATATTTACTGATACTGGTGGACTGCAGAAGTTTGAGTAGACTTTTATGATGGAAATGTTCTGACTTGGGCAGTTTTGTCATTATTGGTGCATGCATTTTATTTCATTGTTTACTGTACAAATGTTCAAAACAATACATTTAAAACACCCTCTAACAACTGTACTGCATTGTACAAGGAATATAATTTAGTACAGTCAGGAAGGTGTATCAAAGAGCACGTGTATGTTTCATGTGCAAGGGACCTATGATTTGAAAACAGCCCAAAGTTAAATCTGCCACTGGCAAAATGTATTTTCTTTGAATGTGGGTTTCAATGCTGTTTCAGTGAATGTGAGTTTCAAGGGCAGAGAAGTTTTAATGCCAATTCTGTTTTCATTGTGAGACTGCATTGCTTTGTTTAGCAAATATCTATTAGTGAGTGCTGTAAAATGCAAAATAAAACTTTCAAATGAAATCCAAATCATCGCAGAAGTAAAGCAGTATGCACATTACAGTGTTTATGGTAAATGGGGTGAAGCAACCAAGGAATTGGACATTGGAATGGCTGGAGGTGGGGAGGCTCCTTTCGACCATGATTTTGTGGGGGGGCAGCAAACTCAATGACAGCCTTGGCTGAACTATACCTTTCAACTGTCCAGATTTTTGCAGAATTAATAGATTTTTGCTTCTTATTTTTGGTTTGTTCCTCATAAAATTTGTAGTTTTCTGGCAAATCATTTAGGAATGAAGTCACTACATAATGACAGACACTGAGTTTCAGAAGTCATAGCCTTCAGAAAAATGCATGCTAAAGCAAGACCTATTATTCTATCAAGTGTCTTACGTTTATACAATAGCAATTTTTAGTACTGTTTGTATGTTCCCCCAATATATTTGGCCTTGTCCAGATTTCCTGCATTAAGAGGTTGAGAGGTACGTGCATACAAATCTCTTTATAGAATTAGGGATATCCAAACCTCTCAACTGTCCCCAATTTTGGCTCAAAATGTTGCTCTGCCCCTAATAATCCCTCCACAAAATGGCAATTTTGGAATAAAACAAGGAGGGTTTACAATGATAAATAACTGTATTGATCAGAGTAGATTCTCTTATTTTGTCTGCTGCTCAAGTTAACAGTACTAATATTAAAAAGGTGTCCCTTTTTTGATAGGTTCCCAGCTGTATTGTGTGGCAATTTTATATTTTTGCATCACATTTTTAGTACGTTTTTCATAAAATTGTGTTTTTCTGGCAAATTAGTGGCAAATCATTAAAATTGAAGTTAGAAAATAATGGCAGACATTTGAGTTTCAGATTTCATACCCTTCAGAGAATTCATGCTAATGCAAGACCTACTACTATCCTATTATATTTCTAAGTTTATAAGAGCAATATTTAAAAATTGTCCTTATTTTTAGGCCTGTGTTCCACTTCTTTGTATGGCTTTTTCCAGATTTCTTGATCTGAGATTGAGAGGTATGAGTGTCAGGGCCATCACCGTCAGCCAGAGACATTTCAAATTGTGATATACTTGTTGCTCCCCACTCCCCCATGTAGTGACTCTGGATGTGTCCAAGCAAGGCAAGGAGCAGTTATGCAGTGTAAGTGTGCAGAGTATTCCTCCATCCAAGGTAGACAAGTACGACAGTGGCTTTTCATCTGTCCTTGATTTTGCAGAATGTTCTGTTTTTCTGTCATATTTTTATACTGTTGATTTATGCTTCTTATTATTCAGAAAATGCATGTTGTCGCAGTGCCCTGTTGCTCTGTGTTTAAGTAGCAATTCTTTAATGACCATCAGGTAGGCTTGTCAGAGATTGTAAGATGCAAGTAAGCTTTAATAAGCATACTGTTCAGGAATTATAAACATTGAAAGCCTTTTTGTTGTTGCCATGCAGAGAATATTTACATAACTAATAACATATAAACTTTAGGTATTGAAATACATATGGCGGTATTTGTAATAAAGGACAGGATTACAGTATTTTCAGAAGCTCATTACATTTGTTGGAGACTTGCAGTCATTTTTGCAGGCTTTACCAGTAAACTAAACTACCAATCTATCATGTGTGATCCATAACTTGTGCAGTAATCATTTAAACAACTTATCTTGAGCTTGTTTCTTGTTTGCTGTTCATTTTTTACTTTTATCATGTATTCTCCATGAAATAAGTAGATAGTTATTGTCAGGCAGCAGGTCTTTTTTGGATAAGAAACATTTTTACAAGTGGGGGTATCACAGAGATTGTTACTTTCAGCATGATACTTGGTAATTTTATAAAGCTGAATATAAATTATAATTAGAACTGCAGTGCAAGGAGAAGTGGTTTGAGTTGAGTGCTGCTTGTTTTTTTATACTTGATTTTGACTGGCATTCCATTAATGTATTTAAAAAAAGTAATTTCTTTTTTTCATGCCTCACAACCTTTGCGTTTCCATGTAGATATTAAGTAAGCTGTCATGTAGCCAATGCATTGAAATATTTTTTTCTTCTACATTTCATTTTGTTGTGCTTGGACTCTCGTGATGACGGTTTGTCATTCAGGGCAGCGTATTTAATTAAAGTTCCAGTTGTTGTGGTTTTGAGCATCGCTCCACACCAATCTAGTTGGCCATACCCTTTCCCATTGGCCTCACCCATTCAGCCATCTCCTGCAGCCCCCCTTTAATTTGAAGTCACCAGCTGCCACTGCCCATGCACTACTCTATTGGATATATAGGCCGAAGGACTGTAATGCTAAACTTTCTAGATGGTTTGTCCCTCCAATTCTTTTAAGCTACATTTTTTTTTGTGACCACGACCATAGCTGTCTCAGTGTGGGTAGGTTGTTGTCAGCCTACAGTCCCTCAAATGAAGCTTGAGACAGTGGTTCTTCATCGGGGAATGTCATGTGACATGATGACTTCACCTGAATTACTCCCAGTGATACTATCTGCTGCATACACAGCTGTGATGGTGTTTCCCAGGGGGCAGTTTACTGGGGAAATATACAACATTGTCTGCAGAAAATCAGGCTTAGAAAGAGGCAGGTGTCTTAGGTAACTAATTGGAAGCAGCCTGCCTTGAGCTGCATATTTAGAATGTTAGTAGTGCAGAAAGTTAGTTTTCTATGTCCCAAGGAATGAGAAGAAAATCTGCCGGTTCTTTAATCTTGGAGTGGTTGAAAAGGATCATTCTCATTTAAAGAAAAATTGGAAGCCACTTGATTATTTACTTCAGTATAAGGAACTTCACTCACTCTCTCTCTCTCATTTACATACATATAGATAGTAAATTTGTGGCATTAAAATCTTCTGACTTAAAATGAAGAGCTAGAATGTAAATATTTTCTTCAGTAATTGTATTAATTGTGTAGCATTTCTGATTGGTGATTTTTGTTGTTTGATGTGACTATTTAATCATATGTTTTATTTATTGTTTTGTGCTCCTCTACAGAAGTTATGTTGCTGTGCTAGTTTTTTTTTTATTTTAATACAGCCTAGGAGTCCACTTTTGTTATTTATTTTTTTCTTCAATTATTGTTTGCCTTTTGTAAAATAAGCTCCAGCATTAACCATAATGGCTACACAGACTGCTTTAACTGCTGATATCTGTCACTATGTATATGTGTGCGTAAAATAATTAGTGCTGCAAAATATTGCAGCAACAGTTATCATTCAGAAAACAGGGCATCACAATATTGACAACAAAGTATGCATGTTCCAAGACATAACTTGAAGCACGCTAGTCATAAAGTACTGTTATTTGCAGGGAGCCAGCAAGACCCCCTGCACCCCCACCCCTTACTACTTAAAGTGATTTGACACAATCTTCAAAGTGTTCAGGATTAGTTTTGCATGTGTTGCAAAAAAAGTATCACTTACTGTACTGATAACTGTTACATGTTTTCCTTGGTGGAAATATTTATTTCCTAGCTGAAAAAGACAGAGCTTCTGTTGGCATCCCAAAACATTTTTTTTCTATGAAAATCTACCCCCAGCATGATGTCATATTGGATAAACAATGCTAGAGTAAAGCTGGAAATATTGAAGAGTGGCAGTCTTTTTTCATAGCCTTTCTCTTATTTTTTTCCTGGGTTTCAACTGTGACAGGATCATATCCTTTAGGAAGTAATCAACCCAAGGGAACTACCAGATTGTCAACCCCCACCCCAAGACTTGACACAGTTGTTCAGGATTTGGGAACTTAAGTGGACAGTGACCTAGTTTTTGACCAAAATGTGTCCATTATTGTAAGAAAGTTCTATATTGCACAGCTTGTAAACAAAGGGATTGTGTCTACATCTAGGGATGCCATTGTCCACCTTTACTTAGCTCTCATTAGCTCTCATTAGACCAGTCATTACATGTAATGCCCGCCTTTGACAAGCATCTGTTGAGACACATGCAGCAGCTGGAATACCCACAGAGATACTTTACTAAAAGGATACAAGGCCTAACCAATATGTCCTACATGGACTGACTCAAATCCCTGTCACTGTACTTGGTATCCTACAGACTACTAAGAGACAACATGTGTCTGGCATACAAGGCATCTTACGACTCATTACTGATGGACCTGCTGCACATCATCAAGTCAAATGGCATCAGAAGTACTCAGTCAAGGGATCTAAACCACTTCAGCAACATTGACAGAAGAGCTTGAAGGGACAGGCATATGTTGTTGACAATACTACTACTCTGGAACAGACTCCCCCATTCACATAAAGCTTACCGCTGTCTGTATTCAAGCACAACTAGGATCTATGGATGGGTAGTAGAAGATTTACCCCAGGACTGCCCCTGGCACTATTAATGGACAGAGGCAACTTCCAAATCCTTTATCCCATGCATGGGTCCTCTTAAATTATCTATAGTATGATCCCAGTTATTCTTACTAGTGGCAACATGCAATTATTGTTCATGGGATAGGTAAGGCCAATCTAACACCAAACTAGATAGATTAATTCAAGCACCAAAAAGAAACCTGGATAGACTTAAAATTACCCTAGAGGGCAATTAGCCTAGTACTTACCTATAACCCTATAAAAGCAATATAAATGCATTTGCATTCAGTTTTGTAATCTAATCAGTACTGCACTGGGAGTTTTACTGTTTTACATGGCACTTCTTTTCAAGGAGTCACTGTTAAGTTTGTGCAATGGGAAAATAGTCTTTATTTTGTGTTGTACTGACAGCAGTGCCATGCTTGTCCAGTTCATTCTTAAAAATAGCATGAATGGTGTGTTGAGTTGGCTAATTATTTATATATTGTTTTCAGGTGTCTAGGTGAAGATATAATGTTAGGTACCCGGTGCACAACTGTCCAGCGTATTGTATAATGTCCCTGGCTGGGTTGTGGTTTCACACACACACACACACCCCTTTAACATAATACCGATGCATATTTCATACATGACTCCTATGTGCATATCAGAATCTATGTCCTTGATCTCCCAGAGCTGTCATCATTCCACCCTGTCTGTATCACCCTCCAAATACTTTCAGGACTAAGCCTTTGTTCCCTCATAAACTACAATATATAGTTGTCTTGCATATTTGTACTAAACTTTCTTCAGAAATCAAAAAAGTATATGTATTATGTACAGAAGGATGTAAACAACGCACCAGATTGTCACTTCCTTGCCAAAGAACAACTGTGTAAGTTTATGTATATGTGTGTATAACTGTGTGTGTGTGTGTGTGTGTGTGTGTGTGTGTGTGTGTGTGTGTGTGTGTGTGTGTGTGTGTGTGCATGCACCAAAAAGAAAACTGGATACACAATGTGTGAAACATAGCTGTTGTGAAAATCATAAGTGCTCTTTCCTAGTTTCATATTCATAGCTAATTTTCAAGCAGATCCCTACCATCTCACTTCACTAACCTCCTCCCATACATACCAAACATAGATGTTTTACCATATGCATATTGCTGCTACTCAAAACATTAAGGAAAACAACAGCGCACTACTGTGAACCAAAAGTGATAACAGTAAGTGTGGCCATAAAATGAAAATAATGCTTTATATTTCTCTTTATAGATATATATGTGTGTGTGTGTGTGTGTATATATATATATATATATATATATATATATATATATATGTATATATCGGTGTATATGTTTATAGTTATATTTATGTATGTATATATATTTATCAGTATGTGTAGCGCAGTGGTGCAGCAGTTAGCACTGTCGCCTCAGAGCAGGAGGTTCTCTAGTTTGATTCTGTGCTGGGTTGCCTTCTGTGTTGAGTCTGCATGTTCCCCTTGTGTTCATGTGGGTTTTCCTCCCACATTCGAAAGACATGTAGCAGGTGGATTGAAAACTCTAAATTGGCCCTAGGTACAAGTGTGTGGTACACCCTCCAACGAGGGTTGTGCGCCGGGCTAGCAACCCGACCCTATGAAGAAACGTAACCACTACAGAAATAACAAGTGCTGGAGAGTGCTCGTTGCCTGATGTGCTGTATGGTATGAATGGAATTGTCAGCCTACTGAGGTATTACCGTATAGATACATGTATGTGTATTTTTATGTAGTAAGCAGCAGCAAAAGAAATAAATTGCATCCTAGCCGAACCCACTCTATTTGTAATTTACTAAATGTCTTTGACAGCAGTATGGAGGAAGCCACACAGCCTCATCACCACCACCATCAGTACCACTACTATCATGTGAACTTCCTTCTGAACTCAAATAAAGGTCATCTTTTTAGGATTTAGAATTCTAACATCAGTAATTAAACCAACCAAAGCCGGCCTTAGGCATAGGCTAACTGGGTGGCCGTCTAGGGCGCCGCTGTAGCAGGGATGCTTTTTCAGTATTTATTTCGTGTAGGTAGACCAGGGTGGGGGCACCATAAAGCCCTTTTGCCTAGGGCACCAGTTGACCTAAGGCTGCTCCTGAAACCAACAGCTTGGACATCACCGCTAACACTAGGAGAAAAAAAAACACTCCAGTTATCAGTATCACTTTTGTGCACTGAACTGACAGCCTTAGTATAATCCCTTACAGGCCATCAAAGGTCAGAGGTCATTCCACAGAGAATTGCACATAGGCAGAACATTGTAGAATGAAAAACCGAAACAAGGGAAAATTATCACAAACAGTGAAATTATTATAGCAAAACCACAGGAGGCGGCATTACCTTAATAAAATAAGCATAAAGGTAAGAATAGTTGCAAATCATTTTAAATACACCAACTCTGAGATCAAAAAATAGTATGGAACAGGTATATTCACCAATCTCTTTCCATCAGTGACCTCACACCAGCATTGTTGATCAGCTGACCTGTTAACCAACTGGACCGGCAGGAAAGCTGTCAACTAAACGAATGTTCAGTCTGTATAATGCAACCCATATCTAACTGTGTGTGTGTATATATATATATATATATATATATATATATATATATATATATATATATATATATATATATATATATATATATACACACACACATATACACATACACACACATGCACATGATTACTTAAGTGACTTGCTCGAGGTCACACAGTACACAAATGACAGCTGTGGAATCAAATTTGTACTACAAGAGCTACAGTTCATGTCCTTAACCCTCTGTACCAATTGCCAGGTTTCAAACCCCACACCTTTAATGCAGAAAGCAGCAATGTTAACCAGTTATGTTAATTCCTAAGTTATGAGTGGAATGGGATGCAAGAACCAGCTATTTATACAGACCCACATAGGTGGGACCATCAGTTACAGCTTGTTCAGTCACACAGTATGCAACTGGAAGTAAAATGGTTCAAACTTTTGATTATGAGAAGCAGTGCATTAATATCCTGCAGTCTAAGTGCCAGATAACTCCAAAGTACTTAAAGCATTAACAGAGCAATAAGCATTACAGGGGCATGCATATTCTGAACAATACAAACTATAAAACTGAAATGACTGGCATTACATGACTGACTTTAAATCTCAGAGGTTTGCTAGAAAAACAGTTAATGAGGGACAGGGAGTAAATATGAGACCCATTCAGAGATGTGCTACAAAATTGGGGGTAGATAAGAGGTAGGCTTCTTCAGTTCACTTAAAAAGTTAACAGAGCAGCAGGTTTTGTATCAGCATGCTTTTTGTAAACCACAAAATATATGAAACGAATGGCTGGCATTGAAAACTGTAAACCTCAGTAACTTAACTTCAGTGATTTATCAGAAAAGGAAAATGTGTGAATGTCAGTTAGTGTAGAAGGTTAAGGCTACATTTTAACAAGTTGCTTTCTGTAGTCAAGGGCTTGATTCTTTCTACCGCCACTTGCCTACTGTGTGATTCTTGAGCAAATCCCTCAACCAGTCAGTGCTCCTAATACAAAATAAATCTGTTTTAACAGTTAGAAATTTAGAACTCTACTGGCATTATTGACTAACTTTACTGTCTGGAAATGTAAATGCACACACACACACACACACACGTGTGCAGATGTATGCACTTTCATCTGTAGTACTTCAGGGTGCTCTTCTCCACTCAGAAAATGATTTTCCAGCAGTACAATTAGTATTCTGTAGAATAATTCTCATTTGAATGACTGGTCATTCCCATGTTCCTGCAGCCAGCATAAGTCTCTAGTCTGAAGAAAGCAGCATCATTCAAAATATAACCGACTGTTGATTTTTGCATTCCTGCACTGGTACTTCCTGTAAGTCTCTGCTATACTACTGACTATACTGTGTGTGTTGGGGGGGGGGGGGTTGTACCTCTACTTGCTTCTTGCCTTTCCTGTATTGCTTGCTTGTTAAAAAGGAGAGAGGACTTTTTAAAATGTTATTTCATAGGTTACGCTAGTAACTTGGTTTGTTGGGTGGCTCTGGCCCTCTCTGAAACTGTGGGTCCTGGGCAGCTGCCAGTTTTGCCCCTATTATAATCCACCACTGCACAAAAGATATGGATGAAAGAATACTTGCATTGAGTGGGGGATTGGAATATGGTATTCTCATTCAATGAAGTGAATTCAGCAAGGAGAAACCAAGGAAGAGTGAGGGCTGAGAGACATGGGAATAGAATGCTAAGATCGATGGGACTGATGAATGTATGAGTTGAGATGTTAGAAAATAAGAGAGAGGGCTTTGCATATTACAGGCCAACTACAAGAGATAGTGCTACAAGATTTGATGACAGAGGTGCAGGCAATTGAGGATAGTAGGTTAATGTTTCAAGGAATGCTAGTGAGCGAACTCTGACACAAACAAACCGCAGGCCCTGAGGTCTCTGGCTGCAAGACCAATGCAGCAGAAAGTAGAGATAGTCATTTACCAAATAAGAAGACTTGAGGGAAGAAGGATGTCTAGAGCATGGGAAAATTACTGGGAATATTTAAGGAATACTACCAGAATCTGTATACCAGTGAATATGAAAGGGCAAACACAAGTAGAGATGAAGAACTTTCTTGAGAGAGTGCAGTTACCTAGTTTTAGTAGTAACAGAGCAAACTGTATTATTAAAGAAAAAAAAACTTGGGGATGACACTAAAGAGGCCATAGAAAGCAAGCTCTGAATAAATTATCAGGGACTGATTGGGATTCCGATAGAAATTTGCAAATTACCTGGAGACAAAATAGTACAATTGTAGTGGAGATTGATGAATGAGTTGCTACGCACTCTACAGGTACTAAGCCTTGGCAGGAGAATATGATCATGGCAATATACAAAGAGGATAGAAATCTGGGCCTACCAGATGCCTATCAGCCAATTACAGTTCTTGACTCTAAGGTTTTATGGGATAATGGTGGATAGACTGCCAAGATTATGCCTGTATTGTCGCTACAAACCAATGTGGATTTATAGAGGGAAGATGAACATTTGATAATATGATTAGTATATTAATAGCAACACAAGATGCACAGGAGGGAGTAGAGAAAGCAGCAGTGATTTCTTTAGATGTAGAAAAAAAACATTATTGGAGGAGATTTCTTTATTTTATTTCATTTTATTTTACTTTTGCTTACTGGGTTTAGTCAAAAACACCTTTTCAGCTGTGGCCTGGGGAGAAAAGCTTCAGCATATAACAAGCATTTGTAAACAAGCATTCAGTAATATACATGAACAGACATTAAGTAATACACATTAATAGGCATACATTTGCAAATAGCATTACATTTGTATGAAAGAAATAGAGGCAAATAAAGTATAAAGGATACTTCTGAATTAGTAAATGTTGAGCATTTATTGAAGTGTATCAGTGGGTTTGTCAAATAGATAATGGATCATATGATTAGTGCTTAGAAATTCAAATAAATGGCGGTGAGGGAAGGAAGTAGGTAGGGCAGAAAATGTTAATATTATTAACAGATGGAGTATAAAACAGGTTCAGAGATAAAAACTAAATAAAACTAAAAATTCACCAATCCGAGAAGGGATGACACTTGGACAATACTTAAAGTTAAGCACTTTTCTTCTTTTAATTATACACCTGAACTTCCTCAGAACAGGTTCAGAGATAATTATATATATATATATATATATATATATATATATATATATATATATATATATATATATATATATATATATATATATATACAGCTATTATAAGGTTTATATTGAAAATATAGATTTGGGCATAAGCAGTATAAGTGCATTACAGGGGCATTACAGTACAGGTGAAAGTCTCTGTGTCCCTCTCAGCTAGAAAACTGATAAGGAGTACTAGACAGGGGTGCCTAGTTTCTCGTTTGCTGCTTGCATTATATTTGGGCCCACTGGCAGCCACAGTAAGGCAGTTAACCCTGAGTCACTACCATTTGGGTTAGGAGGGAGCTTAAAATTGTACTATTTGCAAAGGGTAGAGTTCTAATGTTTACAAAGCCAATAGATGACCTAGGGGATGTATTTGAACTAATGGAGCAATTCAGTACATTCTCAGGGTACAAAACCAATAAAAAGAACTCTTACGCAGTAGGGATTGGACTAGCTGTGGAGTCAGAATGAATCAAGGAGTATCCATAAATTTAGAAAAACAAAGACCTTAAGTAGTTGGCAGTATGGATAATAGAGAATGATGAAAATAAAATCCAAAGATCAAATGGAGAGATATTATAAAAAATAAGCAGATTCTTCAGAAATACACGTTAGGGTTTGATTT
This sequence comes from Protopterus annectens, assembly GCF_019279795.1. Lineage (NCBI taxonomy): Eukaryota > Metazoa > Chordata > Ceratodontiformes > Protopteridae > Protopterus > Protopterus annectens. The sequence continues at coordinate 1,205,838,080 of NC_056727.1, forward strand.
ATACCAGAGAGTTCAGGAGTTTCATGGTGTATTCTACCACACATCTTATACTTTTGTCAATTCTTCTGGATCCCCATAGCAGGAAATAATTCACAGCATTACTAGTTGGATGAGGGATTTTATCTAGATAGGAAAACGCTAGATGGTCAGCTAGGAAAAGGTGACATTATCTAAAGCTGAGGGGGCACTGTACATTCCTGAGATAGATCGATATCCTAAAACCATTCCATTAACATTCTAAATGTAAGGAAGGAAGATTCACTCTTAAATGGAAAGAATAGCTTTGGAAGAGCTATCCGGAAGTACAGCACAAGAATTTACTGGATATATTTTGGGGGTCAGGAGCGCAGAAAATAAGCATCCTAATCTAAGTGTAGCAGATGTGGAAGTGGGAAAGATATTTATGATATCAAATTTTTAAACAGTGGGGAAACGAGAGTCTTCTGATAGGAGTGACTTTGAGGGATAAAAGAGCAGCAACAGTAACATGGCAATGGAGACAGCCATACATGAAACTTAGATATTGGACACAAATGTTAAGAAATGAGAATACACTAAAATGGGAGGAATCGAGAGAGAAGTATGAACTGACAGACAATATATATCTACAATTCCATTAAAAAGAATGTTTAGTAACCCCAGGGAATATTTGGCCAGTTCTGATAATGGTGCTGACAGAATTTAGAGAGCCCTGTCAAGTTGGGACAACACAAGTGGGGGAAGAGGATAGTAGTAACAAAAATGAGAAATGATTGTGCAAGAATGCCAGTTGTCCTAATACATGACATTCTTTGGGACAGGTTTATGCAACCCCAGAAAAGGTAACAAAGTCCAGGAAATTCTGCATTTTCACCAGGAACTGTCATCACAAGTATTTCTAACCCTGTAGAGGGATAAGAAAGATGTTTCCTGTAGCACAGCTGATGTACTGGTGCTGTGGAATGGGGGAAGTCAGAGACTAGTGACATTTTCAGAAGCAGTCCATGTTCATAGCAGATCTGATAGCCTTAGTAAAGGAAGTGAAAGAAGGGCAACGTGTATTTACAGAATCTGAATGTTTTCTAGGTGTAACAAAACAGGAGACATTAGATTGTCAGCTGGGGGAGATGGTTTGGATAATAAATGTTAGTTAAGAAGACCACCAAACGAAATGTGAAACTGGATAGGCCATCCATACGAGTGGAAAAATACGTGGGAGAACTGGCAAGAAGTAGAAAAAAGGAGGTGGGCTAAGGGGAAGAGGAAGTTCTTGGCAAAGATGGACACCATACCTGCAATATTTAGAAAAATTGTATGGAATGGGCAAACATGTATGAGGTGGATGAGGATGGGAGAGTATTGTTGCAAAGAATATATGTTAATGATGTACAACTTGGGGAGATATAAGCAATGTAAATAGATTTTTCTGGATGATTGCTTGAGACAATGCAGTCAAAATTGTGTGGGAATCAAATAATATGTATTTTGTGGCATGTGGAAAGTGAATGTAGATTTTAAATCTTGAGGTAAATTGCCATGGATTTTTAATTGTCATTTAATGAACAAAAAAGAAATGAACTTACAGAGGCATGGAATCTTATGAATAAAATGCATTGTACATCTTACTATTGGGCTGTTACCAGATGTATAGGCAAACAGTGTATATCTTTTTTTTTTCCTCTTCTTTGACTTTTGCTAAAAATAGACTGCCAGCTGCTAGGAGAAAGATATTCATCTATATTCCATGAAGACTCTATCCATATGCTTAAAATGTTGCAAATTGTTATCACATAAAGCTATTGAGCATGAAAAAAAAAATAAAAAGGTGATGAAAGTCAAGATCTTATATATGTGTTATAGCAGACTTTTCCAAACCTTTTACACAAGAAATAGCCAGGGAATTGTTGTATAGGCCCTAGGACCAATAGCCTAGTACCAACCTATGAATCTATAAGGTGCTAGAAACTGTATTGCAAGACTTCCTGGAATGCATATCTTTAAGGACAACAAAGTAGTGCTGTAAGTTATTTTGTTATAAAAGTCAAATATATTGAATGATTACATATTTGCCTGTACAAGAAAATGTGGAGATGTGTATGTTCTGAATTTACTTGGAAGATATTTGATTTCTGGAGGATGTAAAATTACAACAAAGAGGTTAATAACTCAGAAGACATAAAATGGTTTGTGTCTTTATTGTGTTTCTGAAAATACAACAAACACAATCTTCAGCTTTTTTTCCACACAGAAACATATTATCTTAGTTGGATGTGCCCCTTTTTAGAGAGTATGCCACTTCTGACTGAAAAGAAGTTACAAGTGGAATATCCCCAGTAATTTGTTCAATCTTTTGCTCACAGAGATATGCAGTTACCATCCAAAGACACCTCAAAGGTTGCAAACAATTATGTAAATGCCCTTTGGTTTCATACAAACCCCACCCCAGAAAAGCATAGTGGCATTCTTTGAAATTTCTGATATCACAGTAAGAAAATAAAGTACATAATGGCCACAGAAATGTATATCATTTTACAGTTGTCAGACACATACACTGCACCAAGCCATATAACTGATCATTAACAGTGATATGTATGTAATTGCCATGTGCTGTCATGGATATCATACCTCCTCACCCCATTCCCAAAGCATAGCCATCTTCTGTGTACAGCAATGAAATTTGATTGTAAAGAAAGTGAATGAAATAATAATCACAGCAATATATTTCAACTTGTTGCTGATAGACACATCTACCACTCCCCTTGAGAAGGCATAATAGTAATTTAGCAGTGATAATGTAATTGCCTGTTCTTTCGCATACTGCCTGCCTCCTTAGTCTCTGTGTACCCCACGGTTGTTAAATTGTGAGGAAAGTGAAAGTTAAAATACATTAATGTGGTTATTTTTTCTAACTGCTGTCACACAATGAGCACATGTAACTGTCATTTGCTTTCCCCACAAAGTGTCACTCAAAACAGACACTTTTGGTCATCACCTCTTGCATCTAGTCACTAGGAAGCCAGGAAGCAGCAACAATAAAGGACATAGTAATGTATTTCAACTTGCTGCTACAGTGTTCCATACCACTACTACCATGATCACCCAAATAAACTTAAAAAAAAAAAACAAGAATGGAATGCTGCTGTGGACAGGGTATACAGTTGCCATTGTTCATAAATAATATTTGTTTGCCAGCTGGGAATAAAAAAAAAAATACATGTAAAAGATGTCTACTGCAGCTTGACAATGGCTTTGCCTTTGCTGTGCAAGTCCCACACTAGAAACGAAACCTGCCAAGTTTCAGCTTACCACCTGTACTAATAGCTCATGAAGCTAGTATTCTACTAGCTTCTGTGTTTTGTTATTTGACTTGGGAATTATGGGATGTTGCATCTCGTGATTCATAGCTCTGAGGCAAAAATAAAGAAGTTATTTTACCACCTTGGTAGAGCTTGGTGGAGCACAGAGAAGCATCTGGAGGGCTGTATTGTGGTTCTTATATGGCATATGAAGGCAGGTCGGCAGCTGATGTAAGGAGTTTTGTTATCATGCTAGAATACACTCTGTCAGTAATCACATTATCCCCTCTATCCAAAATAAAATTGTTGTGATTCGTTCAATACAGGATATTTGTAAGTTACTATCACTAAATAACTGCCTGTCTGTTGTTCCAAAGGACTCTGATTAAAGAACAAATTTGACTTTGCTTCTGATTCAGTACATAACATCTTACACGTAATATACGTCATCTTACTTTGGATATCAGTTCTAAAGTATTCACAGTCACTCAACAATAGACACTCAAGCAAATGGAACTAAACTCAAATAAAAAAATAATGTCACTGAAGATGATGTCTCTGCCACAACAAACAATAAAATAGAAACTTTTATTAGAGAAACCAAAAATAGCAACAGGTTAAGTGCTTTTGTTAGGTTTTAAAGTTACCCACCTTCATCAGAACCTACCAAATACAGGAACGCAAACCAGTATATACCATATTCCCAGGATATGGAAAATCTATCAATATACAACACTTGAAATTGAAACATTTGAGTAAAGGACGTTGTTGTTTATTCACAGTAACTGCCACAACATCTTGGAACTCATTACCTATCGACAAAATGAGCTGCAGATTATTTTTATATTTCCACATTAAGCATTTGTTGTTAAAAGAAGCATGCTATCTGTGTGAGAATGGAATCACATTGAGTTCAGGCTGTGCCACAGTTTCTTACACAACAAATGTGTGAAGTCTCCCTTCAGGCTATTAAACCTGTGTATATTGTCTAGGTTTTTCTGGCATTTTTAGCTATCTTGCTATAATCTGCAGTACCACTTGCTGTTGAATTTTGCATTCTCTTTTTGTGTGTGTAACTGCTTTTACACATAACTGATGATGGCTAAAGAGTAGCCATCTGGACAAGTCCACACAACAGCTAAATAAAGATGAAATAAATGACTGCAAAACAAATCCGATCACACCAAGTTTTACATTATTCCCTTGGTTGACTTTATCATTGCATGATTTCTCTTTAATGTCCCCTAACAGCCCACTTACCATCAGCCCTAGCTATATTATCTATTTCAGCACCCTTAATCCAACCACACCACACCACCTACCCTTATCTTTGCTATATTTTCCACATTATATTCCAGACTAATCACCTTCCCCATTCTCCCAAATTCCTGCATCATCTCCTTTGAACTATCTACATTTTCTACCATAATCTTGCAATCCTCTTGTAGCAAATAAAAAAGACATTGGGCCAGATTCAATAAAGCCTACACTAAGTGTACATGATATGTAGTCAGTAAATTTCTTATCACGTGTTTGTGCTTTCTAGTCATTCAGAAAGATTACATTAAGTGTACATGTAGTCTGCACTTTTTAGTAACCTGTATGAATCCCTGTCAATATTTAAAACTGCAAGAATATCAGTAGGAAAACTAAAATTAGGTGGAAGAAGGAGTGAGTTATGTCTGTGTTGTCTGTTCATTCAGAACAGTGTACACTTAGTGTAGGATTTATTGAAACTGGCCCATTCTCTTATTCCTCACTCACTTATTTTTGCCCTTTAATTTCTTCAGTTATATCTCTACCACCACCTAAACAACAATGGGGACAGAGGAATATGTGTGTTTGTAGTGTCCTTCAGTGCATCTGAGCACCTCACAGTTTGCCATCACTTCTGAACTTTGATCCCTGTCAGCCTCCAATACTTATTCCCCAATCCTTTTGCTATATCGGTCTCTCCAAATACTATGCATATTTCAAAAATCAAATGCTTTCTTTGCATCAAATCACACAATCTGTGCTTCCGTTCTCATCGTTACATGAAAAGTAACCAACAGCTAACAGTTTTCTGACTGTTTCTACATTAAAAAATCTTTTTTTGCTGTATTTCGATTCACCTTCTCAAACCTCTCTGCCAATGCTTTTTTGTGAATATCTTTATGTATACATTGATCACTTATGTACTTCTGTAACCACTTGATTCCCCTTTGGTTTGGTACAGCAACTACTGATTGCTGTCTTATAGGGTCAGAAAGTTTTCTCTTTTTGTCCTCTCTCTCTCTGTCTCTCTCCTTCCCCTAGTCCATTAAATGCCTATTTTAATTCCATTTTATTTTCATTCCTACTACCTTAGAAATCTGAATTGGGTATCAGTCCTATGACAATCCCTTTCTGTACTTTCAGCACTCAGCGGCTTCTCCGATTTCTTACTCTTCAGTATCCCTATTCATCTCCTCCATATCTTTCTCCTCCACCCCTCCTGCTTCCATAGTTTCTCACAATCAGTCTCCCTTTACAGCTATTCCCATATTATTTTTCAAAGAAGTCAGCCTTAATCATCAGTTATTAACTGTAATGGGCAGGTGTGACTCAACAGCTTGCATCCTATTTAAGAATAGTTGGATATGTTATGTCTGTCCATTTTAGAAGACAATTACTAGTGAAATGTTATAAAATATGTGATTGTACTGTTATTTCAAAGCATTCAAGAAGTCCATGTTAGTTCTGTTTGCACTCTTTTTAAGTTGAAGTTATTTATATGGAGTAACACAAAACATATTTTGTTAATTTATTTAAATAATCAGAAAGGTGATGTGATCTAAATTGCTTGCGCTACAGGGCAGTCTCTGATCCTCTGTAGTTTTAACAGTATAATGTAAAGAAACAAAATTCATATTTATTCTCAAATCGTTACACCAACTTAGATCAGGTCTACATGGTAAGTGCCATAATGTACCCATTGAAAAATTTCTTGTTGTCTAATGGTATGACCTTTACAGTTTCTACAGTTATATCTTGAAGTGAATTCTGATCCTGCCTGTTTCAGTATATATCAAACTTACATTTTTTGAATGTCAGCAGACCAAAAACTGGAAAAAAAGAATATATAACCATCATGTACTCAGCAGACACATTTCCTGCTGTGTAAGGGACCACTATATTTTTTTCAATTACTTCAATTGAATTCTGATCATATCTCCTTCAGCCTCAATCAAATCTGCATTCTAAAATGTCAGCAGATGAAAAAATAGGATATTGGAGCATTTTATTCTTGTTTGTCACATAATTCTTGCTGTTTCAACACTACATATGCCAGTAACAACCCTATCTCCATCAGCATCAATCAGACCTGCATTTTGGAATATCAGCAGATGAAAAATAGGAATATGATCCTAGAATTTTAGTCTTCTTTATCAGAGAATTCTTGCTATGTTTCAATGCAGAAGATTCCAGTAACAGTGTTTTGCAATGTATGTGCATATTGTCTATTCTTTTACTAAAGGGGCGATTGAAACCCCACTTAATCCAGTTTTCCTCCTTTAAATCTAGGCAGGAATGGGGTTGAGGGGGGCAGTAGTTCCCCCAGCAGTAATAAAATTAATGACAAAGACTTCATGTCAAACTTTTTCACACAAGATATATGAGATGGAAGCCGAGGACATGCAGTTCAGAGCCTTGTGTAACATGCAGTCATCTAGATTGCTTGGGGCCCAAATGGAGAGATGAATTCAGTAAGAAAAGGAGAGTAGTATTACTGGAACTGAATTCATTTTCAAGTCTTGATGGCTACCTTCACATGGTGGTTACTGTTTGCACAAAATCTCACCAAGATGACATTGATATAGAGACTGTATTTTATATAGCATATGTTATGGAGAACAGTAGTTTAAAAATAAAAAGGACAGTTGGGTGCACAGGCCCCAGAATAAAAAAGTTCCCAAGTGTGGTGTATGCACTGGTTCCAGGACTGGAAAAGGACAGTGTAGAATCCTGTGGACACAGAAACAGTCCTACTACAGGCTTATGCCAGATTCGGAGAAAGACTGCCCCTCCTATCTTAGAAAGAAGTAGTAGTCCACAAGAACTGACTGGCCAAAAAGAGCCGTAAAGATGGTAAACTGGATTACTGAGGATAAGGAAGAAATTGTGTATTGTTCCTATTATGTAAGAAACTCAAAATTTCTAGGTAGAAGATATTTAGACAGATTAAAATAGAAGTTGGAGGGCTGGTGGCTACGAACAACAACAAAACATTTACTAGAAAATGAAAAGTAAAGTCTATACCAACAATACTAGAAGCAGTGAATATAGTAACAGAGATAAAAGAACTGGAAGTGGGATCTTTAGAAAACTGTAAGAGCAAATTACATAGAAAAATGGGAATTGTGGGAACAGTACACTCAGAATAATTTTTTGGAGGAGGAATGAGGTTCAAGCGGAAGGCAGGAACTAAATGAGCTATATAATGTTTGACTGAAAATGACTGTGTATAAGATTATAAGTGATGTATAATATTTGCAATTAAAAATATGTCATTATGGTTTGTTTTAATTTATATGAATATATGATTGCCTATGCCATAAGTGCTAATTCAATAAAGATGTTTCTTGTTTAAAAAAAGAGAAGAAAGAAGAATACTTGCACACAAAAACTATCAAATGCTTCAAATAAAAATCTGTATTCATTAATAAACATTTAGGAAACATACTACATAGGTGAAGGAATGTTGGGCTGCCTGAAAAAGAAGCAACAGAGGAAGTGAAAAAATACAAAGAACAAAACCCAGACATTTTTGAAAGGTGTATTTATTTCATTGACAAGAGCGTTAGCACTCTTGGAATTATTATTCTTACTTTTCATCAAAATTCTCTTGATTTTATTGTAAAACTTGTTGATATAATTCCTCCATGGGGAGTTGTTTATGGGGTTTGCCCTGCACTTGTTTCTAAAGTGTAGTGTTGCAATTGTGCAACTGTTTACATGTTGGTATAGTGTAATGGTGAACATTTCCATATATTCATCTATGGTAACCAGGTTTGGGGGGGATTTGAATCTTGCCAATGTATCACTTAGAAGTTGGTAGTTTGTACTGGAGAAATTTCTAAACGTAATTTGCGTGGAAGAGGTCCATGGTTCAATTTTATTTTGAAGGAGATGGCTTTATAGGTCAGACCAAACAAGTAGTGAAGATAGGCAAAGGATGGTGCAAGATTGTCCCCGTTTTAGTAAGGACAAGATCCAAGATGTTGTTTCCCCTGGTGGGTATTCTGAGTAATTCTTCCAGGACATTTTTTTTGACAAAGTCCATTAATCTCTGTTATTGTACACTAGTGGTGATGCAGGTTTCCCAGTCTATAGTTGGATAGTTTAGTTCACCTAGAAAAATGGTATTGGATTTAATAGAGTGTTTCTAGTTCTTGTGGATAATCATTGTGGCTTTCTTTTCTCATAGAGGAGGTTCTATACTGAGATAATATATGTTACGGTACCTTTCTAATGGTTATTTGTTTATGAAGACGCTGTTGTGCATCATGCTGCTTTACCAACCTTTATGTGACTGTCTTCTGGATGAAGAATGAGACACCACCACCTTTTTTCACCTCCTGCACAGTAGCTGGTCTAAACATGTGACTGGTGTTACAGCCCTGCACAGCCAGAGTTCTCTTTGCTATTTTAAATCATGTCTCAGTCACTAAACAGATCTCTACAACCTTTAGGATGAGAAGGGTTTGTAGGGAGTGGAGATGTTATTCGTGTTTCACTGTTGCAGTCATTACATTTGGGTAATCCTGCTGGCAGGTTGCCCTCAGTCAGCCTGAATTCCAAAGTCTTGGGTCCTGCGTCGGCTGCTGTCGCCCCTTCCCTGACATCAGATCGTCGGGGGTATAAAAGAAGCAGCCGATGCCATTTTCTTCAGTCTTTCTTGCCACGCGGTGCCCGAAGCAGAAGCAGTTTGCAAGTGCCGGTCAGCCGACTCCTGAGATTTTCATGTTCGAGTTTCAGACCCGAAGTCTTCAATAAAGCTAAGTACCCCATTGGGGAAACTTTTTTCTTACTCCAGACCGATGTCAGAAAAAGTTAATAATTGTATTTCTTGTGGAAAGCAAATACCTCATAAGGACTTTCATTCTTACTGCATTCCTTGCCTAGGCCCTCATCACAACATTTCTGGTTGTCAGTTTTGTGCTAGATTTAATCAACGCAGTATTAAGCGTTGGTATGATTTTGCTTTAAACTATTTTGGATGCCGGTTTAATTATCCAGAAATGTCGGATAGCCATCCGACTACCGGAGTTCACAAAAAATGTAAAGAAAACGAGTGAGGTAAACAACCGAGGTCCAAAACCGACGACGAAGCTTCTCCTAAACTGGTTCGCCGGTTCTCAGAGTGTTGCTTTCGCAGCCCCTGATGCCCGCTACTTTAGAGTCGCAGGCCGCTACCGACTCCTACGTGTAGTCGGCTATGCCACCAGAAACTCAAGGTATTGGAGACTCTGACACTATTCCCTCAGATGGGTCCGGAGCCGCTGAGCAGGCACCGGCTTCTGAGGGTGTATTCAGACCTAAACATCTTTACATTAAACTGACTTCAGCTTCAAAGGCAAAGACTTAAGCACCTTCTAAAGCAAAGAAACAAACTCAAGAGCCACATGGACAGGCCTCTATGCCCAAAAAACAGATGCTCAAAATGGCCGAAGACTTGATTACCTTGATCAGGGGTTCCCATCCCCCTCCTGATAAGAGGCCTAGGCAAGAGACTGACTATGAATCTTCAGATCAGGTTTCTATTTCTTCTGATTCCTCTTCTGATCAGGAATATTCTCTTCCCCCCTATGAGGATTCTGATGCTGAAGAATCTATACCTTCAGCTTTTCCCCCAGAGGACTATTCTTTTGGGGAAACCTTGCATACCATGAGGAAGCATTTCCACTGGGAGAGCCAAGATTTTTCAGAATCTAAAAAGAGGCTCAGGGATTTCCTTTTACTACCTCAACACAGGCATCTAGCCATTCCACCTGTGTTAGACATTGTAGATTATGTGTTTTTGGAGTCTAGTCTGACCCCTGACTCCTTACCTCCAGCTCCTGTTAAGCCTGACAGATATTACAGGGTTCCTGACTCTCATACATTCCTTTTTAAAAACCCTGCTGCTGACCCAGAAACTATTTCACAGGGTCCCAAAGGAGTTGAGGCTTCCGCTGCAAAAAAACCCTACCCCCCTCTGACAGGGATTCTAGGGCACTGGATAGATGGGGGAAAAAGGTTTACACATCTGCTACCTTGGCTATAAGGGCCTTAAACTGTCAGTTTCATATGCTCAAATATCAGCAACATGTCATGGCATTGCTTAAACAGAAAATGTTGTAAAACTCTGAATGTGCAGAAAACAAGGAAATGCAGGATTTATTGCATGCAGCTGAACAAGTTGGAAAGCATACTTTGCAATGTGGTTTTGATTCTTTGTAGGCCTCCTGCAGGGCCACAATTATGGGTTCTGTAATTAGGAGGCATGCTTGGTTAAAGTAACAAAATCTGCCTGATCATGTCAAAGTTAAATTATTAGATGCACCTTTACAGCATGATACTTTGTTTGGTGTTAAGGCAGAAGAGGTGTTAAAGAAAATGGAAGACAAAGCTAAATCTATGCAAACTGTCAAAGATTTTTTACAAGTACAACCACCTAGGTTTAGTAGACACTGGCCTACAAAGAACTGGTCCTTTCCTGTGTCAGACAGACCTCAAAGGGGCAGATCCAGATGCCCTAGAGGCAGATCCCAGGCGCAGGGTTCATACAGGTCAAAGCAATGGGGTGCTTCTACCTCCAAGTTGGAGAAGACAAATGACAACCATACAGGAAACAGTCCCAATGACTTCCCCTTGCCGGCACCAAGCACTTATGTCCTGGCAGCACCCTTAGGGGGGAAATTAGCACTTTTTTCTCAAAATTGGCGCATTATAACCCAGGACAAGTGGGTTCTAAATATAGTGTCACAAGGCTACAAGTTCCATTTCCATACCCTGCCAAAGGCAAACGGCTGGCCAGATCTGCCAAAAAATCAATGGACAGAGGCGCAAAAACAAGTCTCATCCCTCATGGACATGGGGGCCATTCAACAAGTACCAGAACAAGAGCAGGGACAAGGATTTTACTCAAGACTGTTCTTGGTACCCAGAAAGGACAAGGCCTGGAGACCAATACTGGACCTATCTATTCTGAACACATTCCTGGATGTACCAAAATTCAAAATGTTGGCTTTGCAGCAGCTTCTGCCCATGCTGGGCAAGAATGCTTGACTTGTGACTTTAGACCTAAAAGAGGCATACCTGCATGTCCCAATCAGACAATCATGCAGAAGATACCTCAGATTCAAGGCTGGCTCAATGCATTACCAATCCTCTGCACTGCCCTTTGGCTTATCTACTGCACTCAGGGTCTTTACAAAGTGCCTGGCACCAGTAATTGCATTCTGCAGACAAAGAGGAATACAAATATATTCTTACTTGGACGACTGTCTAATTCAAGCAGAGAACAAGGACATTCTTCTACAGCATCTGGTGTTTGTGAAAAGACTTCTAACATGCCTAGGGTACACAGTCAATGAAAATAAATAAAAACTAGTACCCTCTCAAGAGATAATATTCCTGGGTGCAAGCTTAACTACAACTGCCCAGATGGCTTATCTCACGCCAGACAAACAAAGGCAACTGACTGTCTATTCCAAAATGTTGGCAACAAAGGCCCAGTTATCTGCAAAAAAAAAAATAAAAAATTCTGTAAGCTTTGGGCTTCATGACATCCTGCATCCTACTAATTCCATATGCAAGACTGCATATGAGGAAACTTCAATGGTACCTAAAAAGTGTTTGGACTCAACATTGCCACAGCTTGGAAACAATTTTTACTCTCATTCCCTGCCTGCAACAGGAGTTTCGATGGTGGGCGAAGGCTTGTCACCAGAACAAGGGACAGCCATTCACATTACCCCCAGCCAGGCAGACACTAACAATGGATGCTTCAGATTATGCCTGGGGGGCCCACATGGCAGGAAGGTGCATTCAGGGCACATGGTCCGCAAACCAAATGCATCTACATATCAATCAAAAAGAGATGCTAGCTGTTCAAAATGCCCTGACAGCCTTCAAGGACCTACTTCATCCGGGACAACTACTGATAAAGACAGACAACACCATGGTCATGTGATATATAAACAAGCAGGGGGGCACACATTCGTACCCCCTTTGCAGACTAACCATGACTTTGTGGGACACAACATTGACTTACCAAGTACATCTGCAGGCACAATTCCTGGCAGGAAAGGAAAACACTCTGGCAGATGAACTAAGCAGAAACCTCATGATCCCCACGAGTGGCAGCTGGATCCACAAGTCTTCAGCATGATAACAAGGAAATGGGGATGCCCGGACATAGATCTATTTGCTGCCCCTCACAACTACCAACTAAAAAGTTTCTGCACAAGGATTTATCGCAGACAAGCATTTAAAATGGATGCCCTATCTTTCAGCTGGAAAAACCTATCAGTATATGCCTTTCCTCCACTGCCTGTCCTCCCCAAGGTATTCCTAAAGGTCAGACAGGAGAAGCCAAAGATAATACTGATTGTCCCAGACTGGCCCCACCAGTACTGGTATCCAATCCTAAGGAACTTGGCTCAATGCCCAGCTTGGACCTTACCTCAAATACCTCATCTACTGTCCCAGCAAAACAATCAGATCCTGCACAGCCAACTCAGTACTTTAAACCTGGCAGCATGGCGGATAATGTAGTCATACAAAACACACCTCTCAGTAAAGCTGTGATGGATGTCATTTTGGAAGCCAGAAGGCCTAGTACTAGAAAATCTTATGCTGAAAAATGGAAGAGATTCTGTGCTTGGAACCAGGCACAAGGAACTGATACAGCTGTACCAAATATTCCTCAGATTTTGCAATACTTAACTGAGATGCTGGACAAAAGCCTATCTTTTTCATCAATTAAAATTCATGCCTCTGCCATTTCGGCTCATTACAATACAGAGCCACCAATCTTTTCTCATCCTTTATTAAAGCAGTACCTCAGAGGAGCCAAAAACTTAAGGCCTCCAAGGAGATCACCAATACCTGCATGGGACCTCAACTATGTCTTGGAAAAACTCACCCTGCCTCCTTTTGAGCCAGCTGCTACTGCTGATATAAAGTTTTTATCTTGGAAAACAGCTCTGCTCCTAGCAATAACTTCTGCTAGATGGGTTTATGAGCTACAGGCATTCATGGCTATGGAACCTTTTATCATGTTTTATCCAGACAGGGTCTCTCTGAGACAAACCCAACATTTATGCCTAAGGTGGTGTCCAGTGTGGCTCTTAACCAAACTATTCCTCTGCCAACTTTTCATCCAAATCCACAGAACAAGGGGGAGAGAATTCTGCATTCTTTGGACATACACAGACAGCTTAGATTTCACTTGGACAAAACCAGTTTTCAGGAAGACAGAGCAATTACTGGTGGCATATGTTGCAGGATCACAAGAAAAGGCTATCTCAAAGCAGACTATTTCAAAATGGATAGGCCACTGCATTTGTTTCTGCTATTTACACCATGGCAAGCCAGGGCCTAAGGGCATTAGGCCACATTCAACCAGAGCTGCAGCCACTTCAGCAGCCTTCCTCAGAGGAGTACCAACCAAAGACATATTAGAGGCTGCTGCTTGGAGTTCAGTGCACTCCTTTACAAAGTACTATCATCTGCCACTCTACTCTAAATCCAGGGCAGGCTTTGCCACTGCAGTTCTGCAGGGCCTCCTAGCCGCTCCTAATGCTGTTTAGCCCCAGCCTCCCAACCATAGCTTTGGGACTCTACCCAAATGTAATGACTGCAACAGTGAAACACGAAGAACATAGTACAGTTGTGTACACTTACCATAAATGTAAATGTTCAAGTGTATTCACTGTTGCAGTCCAGGTTACCCACCCGCCATCCCCCTTTTTTCTGCTGGAACTTTTCTTTCCTTCTCTGATTTATACAACCTATGTGGGGTATTTGCTTGTAGATGAAGGTAAAGTTTATATTGGTGTATGTATTTATATATATATATATATATATATATATATATATATATATATATATATATATATATATACATTTTAGCTACCCTTTTAGGGGGCACCTGACATCTGGGGCAAGAAAAACTGAAGAAAATGGCATTGGCTGCTTCTTTTATACCCCTGATGACCTGACGTCAGGGAAGGGGTGACAGCAGCAGACGCAGGACCCAAGACTTTGGAATTCAGGCCGACTGAGGGCAACCTGCCAGCAGGATTACCCAAATGTAATGACTGCAACAGTGAATACACTCGAACATCTACATTTATGGTAAGTGTACACAACTGTACTTTTCTTGTTCAGGCTCCTGGCATTGATCATCAACACCTTCATATTTTCCTTTGCTTGATTTGTTATGTTGGTAGGTTTATCACTTTGTCATGACCTAAAACAGACAGAGTGGGTATGGAAAATATATTTTACAGTAATCATAACCCTAGCAGGGACAGACACAGGCCATCCCTGGTGAAGCAGTATGGAATGTTGATTCATAGGCTCATTAATGAATACTAGGCTAAATGCCCTGTAGGACCATTTTAAACCTAGCCAATAAACAAAGATCATAATCAAATCCTGTATCTTGTGTGTCCATGAGGTAAAGATCTTAACCATTATGCCAAACCCACCCACCTTCCAACCTGACAAATATTGAACTCCCTTTAAATAGCACCAAAAATTAAGACAGTTGTTGAAGTCAATTATTATTTGCTCATATCACAGCATCATCTTTGGAGAAGGTAGAATGCTGCTCAGTTCTAGGCTCATACCTGCCCGGGACACACAGTCTGAGAGCTCCATCATGTCTCTCTTCATATAGTCCATCAAGGTACACCTCAAGTCATTGACACCCACATGCAGAAGCATAGCTAGGGTGGGGCGAGAGGAGCAATTGGCCAGCTGCAAAGGGTTGGGGGATGTGATTAGCCATCCATCATTACACTCTATCTTTAGTACAATACCAGCTTTTATTTATTTTATTTATTTTTATTTTATATTTGTTTACCAGGAAAGTCCGACTGGACACAGGTCCTTTTTCAGTGGAGGCTCGGGGAGAAAAACTCCAGTAGCAAAAATTTACAAATATGGAATACAAAGACATTTACAAATTAGTAATGTAAAAACATGAAGAAAAACCAACACATTTTCATCAACATGTATGTGAAAAATGAAGGATAAGTTAAATATTTAAAACGGAGATACATAAACTTATGTTTAGTAGATTACTTTGCTATTAACTGAAATACATAAATGAATAGGCTCTATATTTAAGACATTCACATGAATATTCAACAGAGTGCATCAACCACAGTGAAATATGATTTAGAGATGCAGAAGATAGTTTACTTATAGATTTTTTTATTGTTTGCATCAACAAGAGATTTTGTTAACATTATTTATAAGAGTAATAAACTAATAGAGAGATTAAGGAAGCCTATCCAGGTGTGTTGCAAGTACATAACCAGGTATCTTCTAGGTGTGACTTAAGGAGCTTTTTAAATTGTTCTGAGACCTTTCCACAGCCTTTGATATGGTAGATCACAATAACCTTATTAACAATCTCTCTACCCTTAACATTAGCAAATCTAGTATAACATGGTCCCAAAGCTACCTAACCAGATGTCTACAAGCTGTTCAGTGGCAAAATCAACTCTCCCCTCTGCTCCCAGTTCTTTTAGGGGTTCCACAAGGCTCCATCCTTGCTCCCCTACTTTTCTCTAATTTCACCAACCAGCTCAGCACCTCCACACAGATGGCAGATTCTTCACTGAACACAGATAATGATGGAGGGTCATCTTGCTCTCCATTGTCATCTCAGCTCTGGTGATGTGAGTGCATCCTCTACTGTTAGCATTGTTGGCAGTGCCACTGTGTCATCAGATTGTGCTATGTACATGTTGTCTTCCTCAGCCACTACTGACCAGCTGACATCTGGCATATTCTGACATGTTATGTTGGATTCTCACCCAATGGATCCTGTAAATGTATACAAATAACATACCTGTGGCAATGCTGGATCATATCTGTGACTCCCATCACCATTTAGCACAGAGACTGCTACTTTCAAATCCTATATACAGCATATACATACCTGTTGTAGCCATGATCCCCCTAGATGACAGGTATGCATGTGTATTTGTCTAAGTAAACCATTTGCTAGTCACTGTCCTACAGTAATTATCTGAACTATTACACATCTGGTTGGTGCATTTTCTAGAGACACTCAGGCAATTGTTACCATCCTAGCTCCCACATTCAAGCCATTGCCAAGTACGAGAGTTTTCTCACCTTCCAGAGTTAGGGATATCAGGAATTTCTCCACCTCTCTGTGACATCTATATGCTGGTGGTCTACAATCAGCATTCAAAGTATCTCTGGAAATTTCCTTAGCCTTCATCTTTGTGTACAGTAACATACAGGTGATCCTGTGATGTCCCTGTACTATTGTCATGTTATGGCTACTAACTGCATTGATGTCCTGCACCAGTCCCTGCCATTCCCAGGCATGGAAGACCTTGTATGCTTTACACTACCCAAGGATACATATGCCATGTGTGTATGTGTTGGGCTTGTAGTACTACCTCCATCCCCTGTAGGGTGAAATTTTCCAGCTGTTGCTATCCCTTTGGTGTCATGACAAGACCAGTACACGTGTTTGTTTACACATATGGATCAGTCTGTGTGTGTGTGTGTTTCTCTCCATTCCAGCTAACAGTTGACTCAGTACATGCTGCTGTAGTGTAACCATCACAACCCTGTGCCATAGTGTGGCAGCAGTGGGCATGTTAGCCATGCTTGCTGTTCATTGGACCTGACAGCACACAGTCTGTGCTCAGTGTACTGGAAGTCTCATATCCTGTGCAGCATCTCATGCACT